>NW_027438246.1:890000-1119000 GCF_000715075.1 Nicotiana tabacum | reverse complement strand
TGACATAAGAAACCATAGTTACCGCCCCTCCATGATCGTTCCTCGTTGTTTTGCTTTTTACGAACAAAAAACAAGAATTGCGCCTGATTCCCATATTTTCGTGTGCTCTAGCCTCGAGTGGGCCAGGGTCCCCCGCAACCGAATTGCCTAAAATTTTTCTGGGCCATCAAATACGACCTAAGGAACCATAGTCACTGCCCCTCCATGGCCATTCCTCGTTGTTTTGCGTTTTATGGCCAAAAAACTGCAATTCCACCTGATTCCCATATATTCGTGTGCTATAGACCCCGCCTTCAGAGTGGATCCGGGCCCCACAGACCCCGATCGCCTAAATGTTTTCCGGGCTATCAAATACGACCTAAGGAACCATAGTCACCGCCCCGCCACGGGCGTTTCTCGTTGTTATGCGTTTTACGGCCAAAAAACTAGAATTCTGTCCGATTCCCATATATTGGTGTGTTGTGGCCCACGCCGACCCCGATCGCCTAAAAAGTGTTTGGGCTATCAAATACGAACTAAGGAACAATAGCCACCGCCTTGCCATGAACGTTCCTCGTTGTTTTGCTTTTCACGGTCAAAAAACTAGAATTTTGCAGGATTACCATATTTTCGTGTGGTATAGCCCATGCCTTCCAAGTGGGTCCGGGCCCCGGGAACCCGATCGCCTAAAATTTTTTTGAGCCTTCAAATACAAGCTAAGGAACCATAGTCACTGCCATGCTAAGGCCATTCTTCGTTGTTTTGCGTTTTACGACAAAAAAACTAAAATTTCGCCCGATTCCCATATATTCGTGTGTTGTAGCCCACACCTTCCGAGTGGGTCCGGGCCCCCCGGACCCCGATTGCCTAAAATATTTCCGTGTAGAATTTTGCCCAATTCGCATATTTTCGTGTGCTATAGCCCACGCCTTCCGAGTGGGTCCGCGCCCCAAGACCCAATCGCCTAAAATTATTATGGGCCATCAAATACGACCTAAGAAACCATAGTCGCCGCACCGACATGGCCATTCCTCATTGTTTTACGTTTTATGGCCAAAAAACTAGAATTCCACCTGATTCCCAAATATTCGTGTGCTATAGCCCACGCCTTCCGAGTGGGTCCGAGCCCTCAGACCCCGATCGCCTAAAATTATTGTGGGCCATCAAATACGACCTAAGGAACCATAGTCACCGTCCCTCCATGGCCGTTCCTCGTTGTTTTGCACTTTACGGCCAAAAAACTAGAATTCTGCCTGATTCCCATATATTAGTGTGCTATAGCCCACGCCTTCCGAGTGGGTCCGGGCCTCCCGGAACCCGAATGCCTAAAATTAATCCGGGCCATTATATATGACCTAAGGAACCATAGCCACCGCCCCGCCATGGCCGTTCCTTGTTGTTTTGCGTTTTATGGCCAAAAAACTAGAATTCCGCCCGATTCCCTTATATTCGTGTGCGCCCACGCTTTCCAAATGGGTCCGGGCCCCTGGACCCCGGTCGCCTAAAATTTTTTCGGGCTATCAAATAAGACCTAAGGAACTATAGACAACGCCCGGCCATGACCGTTCCTCGTGTTTTTGTTTTTTACGGCCAAAAAACTAGAATTTTGCGCGATTGCCATATTTTCGTGAGCTATAGCCCATGCCTTTCGAGTGGGTCCGGACCCCGATCGCCTAAAATTATTACGGGCCATCAAATATGACCTATGAAGCCATAGTTACCGCCCCGCCATGACCGTTCCTCGTTGTTTTGCTTTTTACGACCAAAACACTAAAATTGCGCCCGATTCCCATATTATCGTATGCTCTAGCCCACGCCTTTCGAGTGGGCCCGGGTCCCTTGAAACCGAATTGCCTAAAATTATTCCGGGCCATCAAATATGACCTAAGGAACCATAGTCACCGCCCCACCATGGCCGTTCCTCATTGTTTTGCTTTTTACGGCCAAAAAACTAGAATTCCACCCGATTTACATATATTCACGTGCTATAGCCCACGCCTTCCGAGTGTGTCCGGGCCGCCCAGACCACGATCGCCTAAAAATTTTTCGGGCTATCAAATACGACCTAAGGAACCATATTCACTGCCCCACCACAGGCGTTCCTCGTTGTTTTGCGTTTTACGGCCGAAAAACTAGACTTCCGCCCGATTCCCATATATTGGTGTGTTGTGGCCCACACCTTCCGAGTGGGTCCGGGCCCCACGGACCCCGATTGCCTAAAAAGTTTTCGAGCTATCAAATACAAACTAAGGAACAATAGTCGCCGCCTCGCCAAGACCGTTCCTCGTTGTTTTGCTTTTCACGGCCAAAAAACTAGAATTTCGCTCGATTACAATATTTTTGTGTGCTATTGCCCACGCCTTCCAAGTGGGTCTGGGCCCCCGGAACCCGATTGCCTAAAACTTTTCCGAGCCTTCAAATACAACCTAAGGAACCATAGTCACCGCCCTGCCATGGCCGTTCCTCGTTGTTTTGCGTTTTATGACAAAAAACTAGAATTTTACCCGATTCCCATATATTCGTGTGTTGTAACCCACGCCTTCCGAGTGGGTCCGGGCCCCCCAGACCACGATCGCCTAAAATTTTTTCGGGCTATCAAATACGAACTAAGGAACAATAGCCACCGCTCTGCCATGGCCGTTCCTCGCTGTTTTGCATTTTACGACCAAAAAAGTAGAATTTTGGTCGTGTGTTATAGCCCACGCCTTCCGAGTGGGCCCGCGCCCCCAGACCCAAATTGCCTAAAATTATTATGGGCCATCAAATATGACCTAAGAAACCATAGTCACCGCACCGCCATGGTCGTTCCTCATTGTTTTGCGTTTTACGGACAAAAACTAGTATTTCTCCCGATTATCATATTTTTGTGTGCTATAGCCCACTCCTTCCGAGTGGGTCCGGGACCCCGGACCCCGATCGCCTAAAATTATTTTGGCCATCAAATATGACCTAAGGAAAAATAGTGACCAACCCGCCATGGCCGTTCCTTTTTGTTTTGTGTTTTACGGCCAAAAAATTAGAATTCCGCCTGATTCCCATATTCATGTGTTGTAGACCACGCCTTCCGAGAGGGTCCGGGCCCTTGGACCCCGATCGCCTAAAATTATTCCGGGCCATCAATTACGACCTAAGGAACCATAGACACCACCCCGGCATGGCTGTTCTTCATTGTTTTGTGTTTTAAGGACAAAAAACTAGAATTCCGCCTGATTCCCATATATTCGTGTGCTATAGCCCACGCCTTCCGAGTGGGTCCGGGCCCTCAGACCCCGATCGCCTAAAATTATTCTGGGCCATCAAATACGACCTAAGGAACCATAGTCACCGTCCCTCCATGGCCGTTCCTCGTTGTTTTGAGTTTTACGGCCAAAAAACTAGAATTCTGCCCGATGCCCATATATTAGTGTGCTATAGCCCACGCCTTCTGAGTGGGTCCGGGCCTCCCAGATCCCGATCGCCTAAAATTAATCCGGGCTATTAAATACAACCTAAGGAACCATAGCCACTGCCTCTCCATGGCCGTTCCTCGTTGTTTTGCGTTTTACGGCTAAAAAACTAGAATTTCGCCCGATTCCCTTATATTCGTGTGCGCCCACGCTTTCCAAATGGGTCCGGGCCCCTGGACCCCGATCGCTTAATAACTTTTCGGGCTATTAAATAAGACCTAAGGAACTATAGTCAACGCCCCGCCATGACCGTTCCTCGTGTTTTTGTTTTTTACAGCCAAAAAACTAGAATTTCGCGCGATTGTCATATTTTCGTGACCTATAGCCCATGCCTTTCGAGTGGGTCCGGACCCCGATTGCCTAAAATTATTACGGGCCATCAAATATGACCTATGAAACCATAGTTACCGCCCCGCCATGACCGTTCCTCGTTGTTTTGCTTTTTATGACTAAAAAACAAGAATTCTAGGTGATTCTCATATTTTCGTGTGCTATTGCCCACGCCTTCCGAGTGGGTCCGCGCCCCCAGACCCCAATCGCCTAAAATTATTATGGGCCATCACATACGACCTAAGACACCATAGTCACTACACCGCCATGGCCGTTCCTCATTGTTTTTCGTTTTACGGACAAAAAACTAGTATTTCTCCCGATTATCATATTTTTGTGTGCTATAGTCCACTCCTTCCGAGTGGGTCCGGGACCCCGGACCCCGATCGCCTAAAATTATTTGGGCCATCAAATACGACCTAAGGAGATATAGTCACCGCCCCGCCATGGCCGTTCCTCATTGTTTTGTGTTTTACGGCCAAAAAACTAGAATTCCGCCTGATTCCCATATATTCGTGTGTTGTAGAACACGCCTTCTGAGTGGGTCCGGGCCCCCGGACCCCGATCGCCTAAAATTATTCCGGGCCATCAAATACGACCTAAGGAACCATAGACACTGCCCCGGCATGGCTGTTCTTCATTGTTTTTTGTTTTAAGGACAAAAAACTAGAATTCCTCCCGATTCCCATATATTAATGTGCTATAGCCCACGCCTTCCGAGTGGGTCCGGGCCTTCGGACCCCGATTGCCTAAAATTATTCTAGGCCATCAAATTCGACATAAGGAAAGATAGTCACCACCCCGCCATGGCCGTTCCATGTTGTTTTGCATTTTACGGCAAAAAAACTTGAATTCCGCCCGATTCCTATATATTCGTGTGCTATAGCCCACGCCTTCCGAGTGGGTCCTGGTCTCCCGGAACCCGATCGCCTAAAATTAATTCGGACTATTAAATACGACCTAAGGAACCATAGCCACCGCCCCGCCATGGCCGTTCCTCGTTGTTTTGCATTTTACGGCTAAAAAACTAGAATTTCGCCCGATTCCCTTATATTCGTGTGCGCCCACGCTTTCCAAATGGGTCCGGGCCCCTGGACCCCGATCGCTTAAAAATTTTTTGGGCTATTAAATAAGACCTAAGGAACTATAGTCAACGCCCCGCCAGGAACGTTCCTCGTGTTTTTGTTTTTAACAGCCAAAAAATTAGAATTTCGCGCGATTGTCATATTTTCGTGAGCTATAGCCCATGCCTTTCGAGTGGGTCCAGACCCCGATCGCCTAAAATTATTATTGGCCATCAAATATGACCTAAGAAACCATAGTCACCGCCCCGCCATGACCGTTCCTCGTTGTTTTGCTTTTTACGACCAAAAAACTAGAATTGCGCCCGATTCCCATATTTTCGTATGCTCTAGCCCACGCCTTTCGAGTGGGACCGGGTACCCCGAAACCGAATTGCCTAAAATTATTCCGGGCCATCAAATATGACCTAAGGAACCATAGTCACTGCCCCGCCATGGCCGTTCCTCGTTTTTTTGCGTTTTACGGCCAAAAAACTAGAATTCCATCCAATTCCCATATATTCGTGTGCTATAGCCCACGCCTTTTGAGTGGGCCCGGGTCCCCCGAAACCGAATTGCCTAAAATTATTCCGGGCCATCAAATACGACCTAAGGAACAATAGTCACTGCCTCGCCATGGCCGTTCCTCATTCTTTTGCGTTTTACGGCAAAAAAACTAGAATTCCATCCAATTCCCATATATTCGTGTGCTATAGCCCACGCTTTCCAAGTGGGTCCGGGACCCCGGACCTCGATCGCCTAAAAATTTTCTGTGCCATCAAATACAACCTAAGGAACCATAGTCACTGCCATCCCTTGGCCGTTCCTCATTATTTTGCGTTTTACGACAAAAAACTAGAATTTCGCCCGATTTCCATATATTGGTGTGTTGTAGCCCACGCATTCCGAGTGGGTCCTAGCCCCCCAGACCCCGATCGCCTAAAATTTTTCCGGTCTATCAAATACGAACTAAGGAACAATAGCCACCTCCCCACCATGACCATTCCTCGTTGTTTTGCTTTATACGGCCAAAATACCAGAATTTCGCCCGATTGCCATATTTTCATGTGCTATAGCCCAAGCCTTCAAAGTGGGTCCGGGCCCCCGAACCCTGATCGCCTAAAATTTTTCCGAGCCAAAAGATACAACCTAAGTAACCATAGTCACCGCCCTGCCATGGCCTTTCCTCGTTGTTTTGCATTTTACGACCAAGAAATAAGAATTTCGCCTGATTCCCATATTCTCGTGTGTTATAGCCCACGCCTTCCGAGTGGGTCCGGGCCTCCGGAACCCGATCGCCTAAAATTTTTCTGTGCCTTCAAATACAACCTAAGGAATCATAGTCACCGCCCTGCTATGGACGTTCCTCATTGTTTTGCGTTTTACGGAAAAAAACTAGAATTTCGTCCGATTCCCATATTTTCGTGTGTTATAGCCCACGCCTTCTGAGTGTGTCCGGGACCCCGGACCCCGATTGCTTAAAATTATTACGGGCCATCAAATACAACCTAAGAAACCACAGTCACCGCCCTGCCATGGCCATTAATCGTTGTTTTGTTTTTTCGGCCAAAAAACTATAATTTAGCGCGATTGCCATATTTTCGTGAGCTATAGCACATGCCTTTCGAGTGGGTCCGGACCCCGATCGCCTAAAATTATTACGGGCCATCAAATACGACCTAAGGAGCCATAGTCACTGCCCCTCCATGGCCGTTCCTCATTGTTTTGCGTTTTACGGCCAAAAAACTAGAATACCAATCGATTCCCATATATTCGTGTGCTATAGCCCATGCCTTCCGAGTGGGTCCGGACCCCGATCGCCTAAAATTTTTCCGGGCTATCAAATATGAACTAAGGAGCCATAGTCACCGCCCTTCCATGGCCTTTCCTTGTTGTTTTGCGTTTTACAACAAAAAAACTAGAATTTCGCCCGATTCCCATATTTTCGTGTGTTATAGCCCACACCTTCCGAGTGGGTCCGGCCCCCGGACCCCGATTGCCTAAAATTATTACGGGCCATCACATACAACCTAAGAAACCATAGTCACTGCACCGCCCTGGCCATTCCTCGTTGTTTTGTTTTTTACGGCCAAAAAACTAGAATTTCGCGCGATTGCCATATTTTCGTGAGCATAGCCCATGCCTTTTGAGTGGGTCCGGACCTCGATTGCCTAAAATTATTACGGGCCATCAAATACGACCTAAGGAACCATAGTCACCGCTATGCCATGGCCGTTCCTCATTATTTTGCGTTTTACGAATAAAAAACTAAAATTTTGCCCGACTACCATATTTTCGCGTTTTATAGTCTACGCCTTCCGAGTGGGTCCGGGCCCCCGGACCCCGATCGCCTAAAATTATTACGGGCCATCAAATACAACCTAAGAAACCATAGTCACCTCCCCGCCATGGCCGTTCTTCGTTGTTTTGCGTTTTACGGACAAAAAACTAGAATTTCACACGATTCCCATATTTTTGTGTGCTATAGCCCACTCCTTCTGAGTGGGTCCGGGGCCCCCGGACCCTGATTGCCTAAAAGTTTTCACAGCCTTCAAATAGAACCTAAGGAACCATAATCACCGTCCTCCCATGGCTGTTCCTCGTTGTTTTGCGTTTTACGACCAAAAAACTAGAATTACACCTGATTCCCATATATTCGTGTGTTATAGCCAACGCCTTCCGAGTGGGTCCGGGCATCACGGACCCCGATTGCCTAAAATATTTCCGAGCCATCAAATATAACCTAAGGAACCATAGTCATCGCCCTGACATTTCTGTTCCTCGTTGTTTTGTGTTTTACGAATAAAAAACTAGAATTTCTCCCGATTCCCATATTTTTGCGTGTTATAGCCCACGCCTTCCGTGTGGGTCCAGGCCCCCGGACCCCGATTGCCTAAAATTATTACAGGACATCAAATACAACCTAAGAAACTATAGTCACTGCCCCGCCATGGCCGTTCCTCCTTGTTTTGCGTTTTACGGACAAAAAACTAGAATTTCGCCCGATTACCATATTTTCGTGTGCTATACCCACTCCTTCCGAGTGGGTCCAGGGCCCCCGGACCCTGATCGCCTAAAATTTTTACGAGCCTTCAAATACAACCTAAGGAACCATAATCACCGCCCTGCCAAGGCTATTCCTCGTTGTTTTGTGTTTTACGGCCAAAAAACTAGAATTACACCCGATTCCTATATATTCGTGTGTTATAGCCCACGCCTTCTGAGTGGGTCCGGGCCCCACAGACCCCGATCGCCTAAAAATTTTTCTGGCTATCAAATACGACCTAATGAACCATAGTCATCATCCCGCCACGGCCGTTCCTCGTTGTTTTGCATTTTACGGCCAAAAAACTAGAATTCCGCCTGATTCCCATATATTCTTGTGTTGAAGCCCACGCCTTCCGAGTGGGTCCGGGACCCCGGACTCCGATAGCCTAAAATTTTTCCGAGTCTCAAATACAACCCAAGGAACCATAGTCACCACCCTGCCATGGCCGTTCCTTGTTGTTTTACGTTTTACGACCAAAAAACTAGAATTTCACCCGATTCCCATATTTTCGTGTGTTATAGCCCACGCCTTCCGAGTGGGTCCGGGCCCCCGGACCCCTATCACCTAAAATTATTACGGCCCATCAAATACAACCTAATAAACCATAGTCACCACCCCGCCATGGCCGTTCCTCGTTGTTTTGCGTTTTACGAATAAAAAACTAGAATTTCGCCTGATTCCCATATTTTTCGCGTGTTATAGCCCATGCCTTCCGAGTGGGTCCGGGCCCCCGGACCCCGATTGCCTAAAATTATTATGGGCCTTCAAATACAACCTAAGAAACCGTAGTCACCTCCCCGCCATGGTCATTCCTCGTTGTTTTGCATTTTACGGACAAAGAACTAGAATTTCACCCGATTCCCATATTTTCGTGTGCTATAGCCCACTTATGCCGAGTGGGTCCGGAGCCCCCGGACCCTGATCGCCTAAAAATTTTCCCAGCCTTCAAATACAACCTAATGAACCATAGTCACCGCCCTCCTATGGCCGTTCCTCGTTGTTTTGTGTTTTATGGCCAAAACACTAGAATTCCACCCGATTCCCATATATTCGTGTATTATAGCCCACGCCTTCCGAGTGGGTCCGGGCCCCTCAGACCCCGATCGCCTAAAAATTTTCCGGGCTATCAAATACGACCTAAGGAACCATAGTCACCGCCCTGCCACGGCCGTTCCTCGTTGTTTTGTGTTTTACGGCAAAAAAACTAGAATTCTGCCCGATTCCCATATATTCGTGTGTGCCCACGCAATCTGAGGGGTCCAGGCCCCCCGAACCTCGTTCGCCTAAAATTTTCCCGGGCTATCAAATAAGAACTAAGGAACAATAGCCACCACCCCGCCATGGCCGTTCCTCATTGTTTTGCGTTTTACGACCAAAAAACTAGAATTCCACCCTATTCCCTTTTATTCCTGTGCGCCCACGCTTTCCAAGTGGATCCGGTCCCCTGGACCCCGATTGCCTAAAATTTTTTCGGGCCATCAAATAAGACCTAAGTAACTATAGACAATGCCCCGCCAAGACCGTTCCTCGTATTTTTGTTTTTTACGGCCAAAAAACTAGAATTTCGTGCGATTTCCATATTTTCATGAGCTCTAGCCCACGCCTTTCGAGTGGGCCCGGGTCCCCCGAAACCGAATTGCCTAAAATTATTCCGGGCCATCAAATATGACCGAAGGAACCATAGTCACCGCCCCTCCATGGCCGTTCCTCGTTATTTTGCATTTTACGGCCAAAAAACTAGAATTCCACCTGATTCCCATATATTCGTGTGCTATAGCCCACGCCTTCCGAGTGGGTCAAGGCCCCCCGGACCCCGATCGCCTAAAATTTTTCCGGGCTATCAAATACAACCTAAGGAACCATAATCACCGCCCCACCACCGCCGTTCCTCGTTGTTTTGCATTTTACGGCCAAAAAACTAGAATTCAGCCCGATTCCCATATATTGGTGTGTTGTGGCCCACGCCTTCTGAGTGGGTCCGGGCCCCCCGGACCCCGATCGCCTAAAGAATTTTCGGGCTATCAAATATGAACTAAGGAACAATAGCCACTGCCCCGCCATGACCGTTCCTCGTTGGTTTGCTTTTTACGGCCAAAAAACTAGAATTTCGCCCGATTGCCATATTTTCGTGTGCTATAGCCCACACCTTCCAAGTGGGTCCGGGTCCCCGGAACCCGATCGCCTAAAATTTTTCCGTGCCTTCAAATACAACCTTAGGAACCATAGTCACCGCCCTGCTATGGACGTTCCTCATTGTTTTGCGTTTTACGACAAAAAAACTAGAATTTCGCCCGATTCCCATATTTTCGTGTAAGCCCACGCCTTCTGAGTGGGTCCGGGACCCCGGACTCCGATTGCTTAAAATTATTACAGGCCATCAAATACAACCTAAGAAACCACAATCACCGCCCTGCCATGGCCGTTAATCGTTGTTTTGTTTTTTCGGCCAAAAAATTATAATTTAGCGCGATTGCCATATTTTCGTGAGCTATAGCACATGCCTTTCGAGTGGGTCCGGATCCCGATCGCCTAAAATTATTACGGGCCATCAAATACGACCTAAGGAGCCATAGTCACTGCCCTTACATGGCCGTTCCTCATTGTTTTGCATTTTACGGCCAAAAAAGTAGAATACCAATCGATTCCCATATATTCGTGTGCTATAGCCCACGCCTTCCGAGTGGGTCCAGACCCCGATCGCCTAGAATTTTTCCGGGCTATCAAATATGACCTAAGGAACCATAGTTAACACCCCGCCACGGCCGTTCCTCGTTGTTTTGCATTTTACGGCCAAAAAACTAAAATTCTGCCCGATTCCCATATATTGGTGTGTTGTGGCCCACGCATTTCGAGTGGGTCCGGACCCCCCGGACCCCGTTCGCCTAAAATTTTTCTGTGCTATCAAATACAAACTAAGGAACAATAGCCACTGCCCTGCCATGACCGTTCCTCGTTGTTTTGCGTTTTACGTATAAAAAACTAGAATTTCGCTCGATTCCCATATTTTCGCGTGTTATAGCCCATGCCTTCCGAGTGGGTCCGGGCCCCCAGACTCCGATCGCCTAAAACTATTACGGGCCACAAAATACAACCTAAGAAACCATAGTCACCGCCCCGCCCAGGCCGTTCCTCGTTGTTTTGTTTTTTACGGCAAAAAATCTAGAATTTTGCCTGATTCCCATATATTCGTGTGTTGTAGACCACGGCTTCCGAGTGGGTCCGGGCCTTCGGACCCCGATCGCCTAAAATTTTTCCGAGCCTTCAAATACAACCTAAGGAACCATAGTAACCGCCTTGCTATGGCTGTTCATCGTTGTTTTGCTTTTTACGACCAAAAAACTAGAATTTTGCCCAATTACCATATTTTCGTGTGTTATAGCCCACGCCTTCCAAGTGGGTCCGGGCTCCCGGACCCTGATCGCCTAAAATTATTACAGGCCATCAAATACAACCTAAGAAAGTATAGTCACCGCCCCGCCATGGCCGTTCCTCGTTGTTTTGCATTTTACGGCCAAAAAACTAGAATTCCGCCTGATTTCCATATATTCGTGTGTTGTAGCCCACGCATTTCGAGTGGGTCCAGGCCCCCCGGATTCCGATCGCCTTAAATTTTTCCGGGCTATCAAACACGAACTAAGGAACAATAGCCACCGCCTTGTCATGACCGTTCCTCATTGTTTTGCTTTATAAGGACAAAAAATTAGAATTTCGCCCGATTGCCATATTTTCGTGTGCTATAGCCCAAGCCTTCCAAGTGGGTCCGAGCCCCCGGACCCCGATCGCCAAAAAAATTTCCGAGCCATCAAATACAACCTAAGGAACCACAGTAACTGCCATGCCATGGCCGCTCCTCATTATTTTGCGTTTTACGAATAAAAAACTAGAATTTCGCTCGATTCCCATATTTTCGCATATTATAGCCCACGCCTTTCGAGTGGGTCCGGATCGCCTAAAACTATTACGGGCCATCAAATACAACCTAAGAAACTATAGTCACCGCCCCGCCCTGGCCGTTCCTCGTTGTTTTGTTTTTTACGGCCAAAAAACTAGAATTTCACGCGATTCCCATATTTTCGTGTGCTATAGCCTACTCCTTCCGAGTGGGTCCGGGACCCCCGGACCTCGATCGCCTAAAATTTATTTGGGCCATCAAATATGACCTAAGGAACCTTAGTCACCGCCCCGCCATGGCCATTCCTCCTTGTTGTGTGTTTTACGGCCAAAAAACTAGAATTCCCCCTGATTCCCATATATTCGTGTGTTGTAGACCACGGCTTCCGAGTGGGTCCGGGCCTTCGGACCCCGATCGCCTAAAATTTTTCCGAGCCTTCAAATACAACCTAAGGAACCATAGTAACCGCCTTGCTATGGCCGTTCATTGTTGTTTTGTGTTTTACGACCAAAAAACTAGAATTTCGCCCAATTCCCATATTTTCGTGTGTTATAGCCCACGCCTTCCAAGTGGGTCCGGGCTCCCGGACCCCGATGGCCTAAAATTTTTACGGGCCATCAAATACAACCTAAGAAACCATATTCACCGCCCCGCCATGGCCGTTCCTCATTGTTTTGGATTTTACGGCCAAAAAACTAGAATTCTGCCCGATTTTCATATATTCGTGTGTTGTAGCCCACGCATTTCGAGTGGGTCCAGGACCCCCGGACTCCGATCGCCTTAAATATTTTTGGGTTATCAAATACGAACTAAGGAACAATAGCCACCGCCTTGCCATGACCGTTCCTCGTTGTTTTGCTTTATACGGCCAAAAAATTAGAATTTCACCCGATTGCCATATTTTCGTGTGCTATAGCCCAAGCCTTCCAAGTGGGTCCGGGCCCCCGGACCCCGCTCGCCTAAAATTTTTCCGAGCCATCAAATACAACCTAAGGAACCATAGTCACTGCCCTGCCATGGTCGTTCCTCGTTGTTTTGCGATTTACGAATAAAAAACTAGAATTTCGCCTGATTCCCATATTTTCGCGTGTTATAGCCCACTCCTTCCGAGTGGGTCTGGGACCCCCGGACCTCGATCGCCTAAAATTTATTTGGGCCATCATATACGACCTAAGGAAACATAGTCACCGCCCCGCCACGGCCCTTCCTCATTGTTTTGTGTTTTTCGGCCAAAAAACTAGAATTCCGCCTGATTCCCATATATTCGTGTGTTGTAGACCACGCCTTCCGAGAGGGTTCGGGCCCCCGGACCCCGATCGCCTAAAATTTTTCCGAGCCTTCGAATACAACCTAAGGAACCATAGTCACCGCCTTGCCATGGTCGTTCCTCATTGTTTTGCATTTTACGACCAAACAACTAGAATTTCGCCCAATTCTCATATTTTCGTGTGTTATAGCCCACGCCTTCCGAGTGGGTCCGGGCTCCCGGACCCCGATCGCCAAAAATTATTACGGGCCATCAAATACAACCTATGAAACCATAGTCACCGCCCTGCCATAGCCGTTCCTCGTTGTTTTGCATTTTACGGCCAAAAAACTAGAATTCCGCCCGATTTCCATATATTCATGTGTTGTAGCCCACGCATTCCGAGTGGGTCCAGGCCCCCCGGAACCCGATCGCCTTAAATTTTTCCGGGCTATCAAATACGAACTAAGGAACAATAGCCACCGCCTTGCAATGACCGTTCCTTGTTGTTTTGCTTTATACGGCCAAAAAATTAGAATTTCGCCCGATTGTCATATTTTCGTGTGCTATAGCCCCAGCCTTCCAAGTGGGTCCGAACCCCCGGACCTCGATCGCCTAAAATTTTTCCGAGCCATCAAATACAAGCTAAGGAGCCATAGTCACTGCCCTGCCATGGTCGTTCCTTGTTGTTTTGCGTTTTACGAATAAAAAACTAGAATTTTGCCTGATTCCCATATTTTTGCGTGTTATAGCCCACGCCTTTACTCGTTGTTTTGCATTTTACGGCCAAAAAACTAGAATTCCACCCGATTCCCATATATTCATGTATTATAGCCCACGCCTTCCGATTGGGTCCAGGCCCCCCAGACCCCGATCGCCTAAAATTTTTGCGGGCTATCAAATACGACCTAAGGAACCATAGTCACCGCCCCGCCATAGCCGTTCCTCGTTGTTTTGCGTTTTACGGCCAAAAAACAAGAATTGTGCCCGATTCCCATATATTCATGTATTATAGCCCACGCCTTCCGATTGGGTCCGGGCCCCCGGACCCCGATCGCCTAAATTTTTTCGGGCTATCAAATACGACCTAAGAAACCATAGTCACCACCCTCCCATGGCCTTTCCTTGTTGTTTTGCGTTTTACGGCCAAAAAACTAGAATTCCACCCGATTCCCATATATTCGTGTATTATAGCCCACGCCTTCCAATTGGGTCCGGGCCCCCGGACCCCGATCGCCTAAAATTTTTCCGGGCTATCAAATACGACCTAAGGAACCATATTCACCGCCCCGCCATAGCCGTTCCTCGTTGTTTTGCGTTTTACGGCCAAAAAACAAGAATTGTGCCCGATTCCCATATATTCGTGTGTGCCCACGCGTTTCGAGGGGTCCGGGCCCCCGGACCTCGATCGCCTAAAATTTTTCCAGGCTATCAAATACGAACTAAGGAACAATAGACACCGCCCCGCCATGGCCGTTCCTCATTGTTTTTCGTTTTACGGCCAAAAAACTAGAATTTCGCCTGATTCCCTTATATTCGTGTGCGCCCACGCTTTCCAAGTGGGTCCGGTCCCCTGGAACCCGATCGCCTAAAAAATTTTCTGGCCATCAAATAAGACCTAAGGAACTATAGTCAATGCCCCGCCATGACCGTTCCTTGTGTTTTTATTTTTTACGGCCAAAAAACTAGAATTTCGTGCGATGACCATATTTTCATGAGCTATAGCCCATGCCTTTCGAGTGGGTCATGACCCCGATCTCCTAAAATTATTTTGGGCCATCAAATACGACCTAAGAAACCATAGTCACCGCCCCGCCATGACCGTTCCTCGTTGTTTTGCTTTTTACGACCAAAAAACTAGAATTGCGCCCGATTTCCATATTTTTGTGTGCTCTAGCCCATGCCTTTCGAGTGGGCCTGGGTCCCCCGAAACCGAATTGCCAAAAATTATTCTGGGCCATCAAATATGACCTAAGGAACCATAGTCACCGACCTGCCATGGCCGTTCCTCGTTGTTTTGCGTTTTACCGCCAAAAAACTAGAATTCCACCCGATTCCCATATATTCGTGTGCTATAGCCCACGCCTTCCGAGTGGGTCTGGGCCCCCCGAACCCAGATCGCGCTGAATATTTTTTAGGATATCAAATACAACCTAAGGAACCATAGTCACCGCCCCGTCACGACTAAATTACATTTGTTTGAGTTTACGGCCATAAATTTGGAATTCCGCCCGATTCCCATATTTTCGTGCGCTATGGCCCAAGCCTTCCGAGCACCCGGACCCCGATGGCCTAAAAATTTTTCGGGCTATCAAATACGAACTAAGGAACAATAGCCACCGCCCCGCCATGACCGTTCCTCGTTATTTTGCTTTTTACAGCCAAAAAACTTGAATTTCGCCCGATTGCCATATTTTCGTGTGCTATAGCCCACGGATTCCAAGTGGGTCCGGGCCCCCGGAACCCGATCGCCTAAAAATTTTTCGAGCCTTCAAATACAACCTAAGGAACCATAGTCACCGCCCTGCCATGGACGTTCCTTGTTGTTTTGCGTTTTACGACAAAAAAACTAGAATTTCGCCCGATTCCAATATATTCGTGTGTTATAGCCTAAGCCTTCTGAATGAGTCCGGGACCCCGGACCCCGATTGCCTAAAATTATTACGGGCCATCAAATACAACATAAGAAACCATAGTCACCGCCCCGCCATGGCCGTTAATCGTTATTTTGGTTTTTACGGCCAAAAAACTAGAATTTAGCGCGATTGCCATATTTTCGTGAGCTATAGCCCATGCCTTTCGAGTGGGTCCGGACCTCGATCGCATAAAATTATTATGGGCTATCAAATACGAACTAAGGAACAATAGACACCGCCCTGCCATGACCGCTCCTAGTTGTTTTGCTTTACCGGCAAAAAGATTAGAATTTCGCCCGATTGCCATATTTTCGTGTGCTATAGCCCAAGCCTTCCAAGTGGGTCCGGGCCCCCGGACCCCGATCGCCTAAAATTTTTCCGATCCATCAAATACAACCTAAGGAAGCATAGTCACTGCCCTGCCATGGTCATTCTTCGTTGTTTTGCGTTTTACAAATAAAAACTAGGAATTTCGCTTGATTCCCATATTTTCGCGTGGTATAGCCCATGCCTTTCGAGTCTGTCCGGGCCCCCGGACCCCAATCGCCTAAAGGTATTACAGGGCCATCAAATACAACCTAAGAAACCATAGTCACCTCCCTTCCATGGCCGTTTCTCGTTGTTTTGCATTTTACGGACAAAAAATTAGAATTTCACCCGATTCCCATATTTTCGTGTGCTATAGCCCACTCCTTCCGAGTGGGTCCGGGGCCCCCGGACCCTGATCGCCTAAAATTTTTCCCAGACTTCAAATACAACCTAAGGAACCATAGTCACCGCCCTCCCATGGCCGTTCCTCGTTGTTTTGTGTTTTACGACAAAAAAACTAGAATTTCGCTTGATTCTCATATTTTTGTGTGTTATAGCCCACGCCTTCCGAGTGGGTCCAGGGATTGCCTAAAATTATTACGGGCCATCAAATACAACCTAAGAAATCATAGTCACCACCCCGCCATCGCCGTTCCTCGATGTTTTGTTTTTTACGGCCAAAAAACTTGAATTTCGCGCGATTGCCTTATTTTCGTGAGCTATAGCCCATGCCTTTCGAGTGGGTCTGGACCCCGATTGCCTAAAATTATTATGGGCCATCCAGTACGACCTAAGGAACCATAGTCACCACCCCACCATTACCGTTCCTCATTGTTTTGCTTTTTACGACCAAAAAACTAGAATTGCGCCATATTCCCATATTTTCGTGTGCTCTAGCCCATGCCTTTCGAGTGGGCCTGGGTCCCCCGAAACCGAATTGCCTAAAATTATTCTGGGCCATCAAATACAACCTAAGGAACCATAGTCACCACCCCGCCATAGCGGTTCCTCGTTGTTTTGCATTTTGCAGCCAAAAAACTAGAATACCAATCGATTCCCATATATTCGTGTGCTATAGCCCACGCCTTCCGAGTGGGTCCAGGCCCCTGGATCCCGATCACCTAAAAATTTTTCGAGCAATCAAATACAACCTAAGGAACCATATTCACCGCCCTTCCATGGCCGTTCCTCGTTGTTTCGCGTTTTACGACCAAAAAATAAGAATTCCTCCCGATTCCCATATTTTGGTGTGCTATAGCCCACTCCTTCCAAGTGGGTCCAGGCCCCCGGACCCCAATTGCCTAAAATTTATTTGGGCCATCAAATACGACCTAAGGAACCATAGTCACCGACCCTCCATGACCATTCCTCGTTGTTTTGCATTTTACGGCCAAAAAACTAGAATTCCGCCCGATTCCCAAATATTCGTGTGTTGTGGCCCACGCCTTCAGAGTGGGTCCGGGCCACCTGCACCCCGATCGCCTAAAATTTTTCCGGGCTATAAAATACGACCTAAGGAACCATGTTCACCGCCCTGCAACGGCCGTTCCTCATTGTTTTGCGTTTTACGGCCAAAAAATTAGAATTCTGCTCGATTCCTTTATATTCGTGTGTTGTAGCCCATGCTTTCCGAGTGGGTCCGGGCCCCCGGGACCCTGATCACCTAAATTGTTTTTGAGCTATCAAATACGAATTAAGGAACAATAGCCACCGCCCCACCATGACCGTTCCTCGTTGTTTTGCTTTATACGTCCAAAAAACTAGAATTTCGCCTGATTGCCATATTTTCGTGTGCTATAGCCCACGCCTTCCAAGTGAGTCCGGGCCCCAGGACCCCCATCGCCTAAAATTATTTCAGGCCATCAAATAAAACCTAAGGAACCATAACCACTGCCCCGCCATGGCCATTCCTCGTTGTTTTGCGTGTTACGGCCAAAAAACTAGAATTTCGCCCGATTCCCTTATATTCGTGTGCGCCCACGCTTTCCAAGTGGGTTCGGGCCCCTGGATCCCAATCGCCTAAAATTTATCTGGGCCATCAAATACGACCTAAGGAACCATAGTCACTGCCCCGCTATGGCCGTTCCTCTTTGTTTTGCTTTTTACGACCAAAAAACTAGAATTGCGCCTGATTCCCATATTTTCGTGTGCTCTAGCCCACGCCTTCCGAGTGCGCCTGGGTCCCCCGAAACCGGATTGCCTAAAACTTTTCCAGGCCATCAAATACGACCTAAGGAACCATAGTCACCGCCGCGCCATGGCCATTCCTTATTGTTTTGCATTTTACGGTAGAAAAATAAGAATTCCGCCCGATTCCCATATATTCGTGTGCTATAGCCCACGCCTTCCGAGTGGGTCCGTGCCCCCCGCACCCCGATCGCCTTAAATTTTTTCGGGCTATCAAATACGACCTAAGGAACCATAGTCACTGCCCTGCCACCGGCGTTCCTCGTTGTTTTGCGTTTTACGAACAAAAAACTAGATTCTCGCCCGATTCCCATATTTTCATGTGTTATAGCCCACCCCTTCCGAGTGGGTCCGGGCCCCTGGACACCGATCGCCTAAAATTATTTCGGGCCATCAAATACGACCTAAGGAACCATAGTCACCGCCCCGCCATAGCCTTTCCTCGTTGTTTTGTGTTTTATGGACAAACAATTAGAATTTCGCCGGATTCCCATATTTTTGCGTGCTATAGCCCACTCCTTCCGAGTGGGTCCGGGCCCCCCGGACCCCGATCGCCTATAATTTATTTGGGCCATCAAATAAGACATAAGGAACCATAGTCACCATCCCGCAAAGACCGTTCCTCGTTGTTTTGCTTTATACGGCCAAAAAACTAGAATTTCGCCCGATTGCCATATTTTCGCATGTTATAGCCCACGCCTTCCGAGTGTGTCTGGGCCTCCGGACCCCGATCGCCTAAATTTATTACGGGTCATTAAATATGACCTAAAGAACCATAACCACCGCCCCGCCATGGCCATTCCTCGTTGTTTTGCATTTTACGGCCAAAAAACTCGAATTTCGCCCGATTCCCATATATTCATGTGCGCCCACGCTTTCCAAGTGGGTCCGGGCCCCTGGGTCCCGATCGCCTAAAATTTATCTGGGCCATCAAATACGACCTAAGGAACCATAGTCACCGCCCCGCTATGGCCGTTCCTCGTTGTTTTGCTTTTTACGACCAAAAAACTAGAATTGCGCCCGATTCCCATATTTTCGTGTGCTCTAGCCCACGCCTTCCGAGTGCGCCTGGGTCCCCCGAAACCGGATTGCCTAAAATTTTTCCAGGCCATCAAATATGACCTAAGGAACCATAGTCACCGCCGCGCCATGGCCATTCCTCGCTGTTTTGTGTTTTACGGCAGAAAAATAAGAATTCCTCCCGATTCCCATATATTCGTGTGCTATAGCCCACGCCTTCCGAGTGGGTCCGCGCCCCCCCGGACCCCGATCGCCTAAAAATTTTTCGGGCTATTAAATACGACCTAAGGAACCATAGACACCGCCCCGCTATGACCGTTCCTTGTTGTTTTGCTTTATACGGCCAAAAAAATAAGAATTCTGCCCGATTCCCATATATTCGTGTGCTATAGCCCAAGACTTCCGAGTGGGTCCGCGCCCCCAGACCTCGAAGGCTTAAAATTATTCCGGGCCATCAAATACGACTTAAGGAAGCATAGCCACCGCCCCGCTATGACCGTTCCTCATTGTTTTGCTTTATACGGCCAAAAAAACAAGAATTCTGCCTGTTTCATATATATTCGTGTGCTATAGCCCAAGACTTCTGAGTGGGTCCGCGCCCCCCGACCCCGAATGCCTAGAATTATTCCGGGCCATCAAATACGACCTAAGGAACCATAGCCACCGCCCTGCCATAGCCGTTCCTTGTTGTTTTGCATTTTACGGATAAAAAATTAGATTCTCGCCCGATTCCCATATTTTCATGTGTTATAGCCCACCCCTTCCGAGTGGGTCCGGGCCCCCGGACCCCAATCGCCTAAAAATTTTTCGGGCCATCAAATAAGACCTAAGGAACCATAGTCACCACCCCGCAAAGACCGTTCCTCGTTTTTTTGCTTTATACGGCCAAAAAACAAGAATTTCGCCCGATTGCCATGTTTTCACGTGTTATAGCCCACGCCTTCCGACTGTGTCCGGGCACCCGGACCCCGATCGCCTAAAATTGTTACGGGTCATTAAATACGACCAAAATAACCATAACCACCGCCCCACCATGGCCATTCCTCATTGTTTTGCATTTTACGGCCAAAAACTAGAATTTTGCTCGATTCCCTTATATTCGTGTGCGCCCACGCTTTCCAAGTGGGTCCAGGCCCCTGGACCCCGATCGCCTAAAAATATTTCGGGCTATTAAATACGACCTAAGGAACCATAGCCACCGGCCCGCTATGACCGTTCCTCGTTGTTTTGCTTTATACGGCCAAAAAAACAAGAATTCTGCCTGTTTCCCATATATTCGTGTGCTATAGCCCAAGACTTCTGAGTGGGTTCGGGCCCCCGGACCCCGATTGCCTAAAATTATTCCGGGCCATCAAATACGACCTAAGGAACCATAACCACCGCCCCGCCATAGCCGTTCCTCGTTGTTTTGGGTTTTACGAACAAAAAACTAGATTCTCGCCCCATTCCCATATTTTTGCGTGCTATATAGCCCACTCCTTCCGAGTGGGTCCGGGCCTGCCGGACCCCGATCGCCTAAAATTTATTTGGGCCATCAAATAAGACATAAGGAACCATAGTCATCGCCCCGCCAAGACCGTTCCTCGCTGTTTTGCTTTTTACAAACAAAAAACTAGGAACAATAGTCACTGCCCCGCCATGGTCGTTCCTCGTTGTTTTGCGTTTTACGGCCAAAAAACTAGAATTCAGCCCGATTCCCATATAGTCGTTTGCTATAGAAAACGACTACTGAGTGGGTCCGGGACCCGGACCCCGATCGCCTAAATTTTTTCTGGGCTATTAAATACGACCTAAGTAATCATAGACACCGCCCCGCTATGACCGTTCCTCGTTGTTTTGCTTTATACGGCCAAAAAACTAGTATTTTGCCCGATTGCCACATTTTCGTGTGCTATAGCCCACGCCTTCTAAGTGGGTCCGGGCCCCCGGACCCCGATCGCCTAAAATTTTTTCGGTCCATAACATACGACCTAAGGAACCATAGTCACCGCCACGCCATGACCGTTCCTCGTTGTTTTTGTTTTTTACGGCCAAAAATCTAGAATTTCGCGCGATTGCCATATTTTCATGAGCTATAGCCCATGCCTTCCGAGTGGGTTCGGACCCCGATCGCCTAAAATTTATCTGGCCTGTCAAATATGACCTAAGGAACCATAGTCACCGCCCCGCTATGACCGTTCCGCGTTGTTTTACTTTTTACGACCAAAAAACTAGAATTGTGCCTGATTCCCATATATTCGTGTGCTATAGCCCAAGACTTCCGAGTGGGTCCGCGCCCCCGGACCCCGAACGCCTAAAATTTTTCTGGGCTATCAAATACGACCTAAGGAACTATAGTCACCGCCCCGCCACAACCGTTCCTTGTTGTTTTGCATTTTACGGCCAAAAACCTAGAATTCTCCCGATTCCCATATATTCGTGTGTTGTAGCCCACGCCTTCAGAGTGGGTCCCGGCCCCCGGACCCCGATCACCTAAAATATTTTCGGGCTATTAAATATGACCTAAGGAACCATAGTCACCGCCCCGCCATGATCGTTCCTCGTTGATTTGCTTTTTATGACCAAAGAACTAGAATTCCGCCCGATTCCCATATTTTCGTGTGCTCCAGCCCACACCTTCCGAGTGGGCCTGGGTCCCCCAAAACCAGATTGCCTAAAATTTATCCAGGCCATCAAATACAACCTAAGGAACCATAGTCACCACCTTGCCATGGCCGTTCCTCATTGTTTTGCGTTTTACGGCCAAAAAACTAGAATTCAGCCCGATTCCGATTATTCGTGTGCTATATCGCCTAAAATTATTCTGGCCCATCAAATACGACCTAAGGAACCATAGACACCTCCCCGCCATGACCGTTCCTCATTCTTTTGCTTTTTACGGCCAAAAAACTACAATATCGCGCGATTGCCATATTTTCGTGAGCTATAGCCCATGCCTTCCAAGTGGGTCCGGGCCCCCGGACCCCGATCGCCTAAAATTTTTTCGGGCTATCAAATACGACCTAAGGAACGATAGTCACCACCCTACCATGGCCATTCCTCGTTGTTTTGCATTTTACGGCCAAAAAACTAGAATTCGCCCGTTTCCCATATATTCGTATGTTGTAGCCCATGCCTTCCGAGTGGGTCCCGACACCCCGGACCCCAATCGCCTAAAATTTTTCCGGGCTATCAAATATGACCTAAGGAACAATAGCCACCGTCCCGCCATGACCGTTCCTCATTGTTTTGCTTTATACGGCCTAAAAACTAGAATTTCGCCCAATTGCAAAATTTTCATGTTAGCCCACCGATCGCCTAAAATTATTCTGGGCCATCAAATACAACCTAAGGAACCAGAGTCACCACCCCGCCATGGCTGTTCCTCATTGTTTTCCTTTTTACGTCCAAAAAAGTAGAATTCCGCCCGATTCCCATATTTTCGTGTGTAGAGACCACGCCTTCCGAGTGGGCTCGGGTCCCCCGAAACCGGATTGCCTAACATTTTTTCAGGCCATCAAATACGACCTACGGAACCATAGTCACCGCCCTGCCATGAACGTTCCTCGTTATTTTGCGTTTTACGGCCAAAAACTTGAATTCCACCTGATTCTTATATATGCGTGAGCTATATAGCCCACGCCTTCCTAGTGGGTCCGGGCCGCCCGGACCCCGATCGACTAAAAATTTTCTGAGCCATCAAATACGACCTAAGGAACCATAGTCACCACCCCGCCGTGGCCATTCCTTGTTGTTTTGCATTTTACGGCCAGAAAACTAGAATTCCGCCCGATTCCCATATATTTGTGTGCAATAGCCCTCGCCTTCCGAATGGGTCCGGGCCCCCTGACCCCCGATCGCCTAAAATTATTCTGGGCCATCAAATACAACCTAAGGAACCATAGTCACCGCCCCGCCATGGCTGTTCCTCGTTGTTTTGCATTTTACGGACGAAAAACTAGAATTTCGCGTGATTCCCATATTTTCGTGAGATATAGCCCACGCTTTCCAAGTGGGTCCGGGCCCCCGGACCCGATCGTCTAAAAAATTTTCGGGCCATCAACTACGATCTAAGGAATAATAGTCACCGCCCCGCCATGACCGTTCCTCATTTTTTTCGTTTTTACGTCCAAAAAAGTAGAATTCCACCCGATTCTTATATTATCGTGTGCAGAGCCAACGCCTTCCGAGTGGGCTCGGGTCCCCCGAAACCGGATTGCCTAAAATTTTTGAAGGCAATCAAATACAACCTAAGGAACCATAATCACCGCCCCTCCATGGCCGTTCCTCGTTGTTTTGCGTTTTACGGCCAAAAAACTAGAATTTCGCCTGATTCCCATATATCCGTGCGCTATAGCCCACGCCTTCCGAGTGGGTCCGGGACCCCCGGACCCCGATCGCCTAAAATTATTCTGGAACGTCAAATGCAACCTAAGGAACCATAGTCACTGCCCCGCCATGGTTGTTTCTCGTTGTTTTGCATTTTACGGCCAAAAAACTAGAATTCCGCCCGATTGTCATATTTTCGTGTGCTAGCCCACGCCTTCTGAGTGGGTCCGGCCCCCCGGACCCCGATCGCCTAAAATTTATTCGGGCCATCAACTATGATCTAAGGAACAATAGTCACCGCCCCGCCATGACCATTCCTCGTTGTTTTGCTTTTTATGACCAAAACACTAGAATTCTGCCCGATTCTCATATTTTCGTGTGCTCTAGCCCACGCCTTCCGAGTGGGACCGGGTCCCCCGAAACTGGATTGCCTAACATTTTTCCAGGCCATCAAATACGACCTAAGGAACCATAGTCACCGCCCCGCCATGGCCGTTCCACGTTGGTATGCGTTTTACGGCCAAAAAAACTAGAATTCCCCCCTATTGCCATATATTCGTGTGATAGCCCACGCCTTCCGAATGGGTTCGGGCCCCCTGACCTCGATCGCCTAAAATTATTCCGGGCCATCAAATACGATCTAAGGAACCATAGTAACTACCCCGCCATGGCTGTTCCTCGATGCTTTGTGTTTTACGGACAAAAAACTAGAATTTGCCCCGATTCCCATATTTTCGTGAGATATAGCCCACGCCTGGGCCCGGACCCCGATCGCCTAAAATTTTTCTGAGACATCAAATATGACCTAAGGAACCATAGTCACCACCCCGCCATGGCCGTTCCTCGTTGTTTTGCATTTTACGGCCAAAAAACTAGAATTTCGCCGGATTCCCATATTTTCGTGTGCTATAGCCTATGCCTTCCGAGTGGGTCCGGGCCCCCGGACCCCGATCACCTAAAATTATTCGGGGACATCAAATACGACCTAAGGAACCTTAGTCACCGCTCTGCCATGGCCGTTCCTTGTTGTTTTGCGTTTTACGGCCAAAAAACTAGAATTTTGCCCGATTACCATAAATTCGTGTGCTATAGCCCACGCCTTCCGAATGGGTCCGGGCTCCCTGACCCTGATCTCCAAAATTATTCGGAGCCATCAAATATGACCTAAGGAACCATAGTCACCGCCCTGCCATGGCCATTCCTCGTTGTTTTGCATTTTACGGCCAAAAAACTAGAATTCCGCCCGATTCCCATATATTCGTGTGCTGTAGCCCACGCCTTCCGAATGGGTCTGGGCCCCCTGACCCTGATCGCCAAAATTATTCGGAGCCATCAAATATGACCTAAGGAACCATAGTCACCGCCCTGCCATGGCCATTCCTCGTTGTTTTGCGTTTTACGGCCAAAAAACTAGAATTCCGCCCGATTCCCATATATTCGTGTGCTATAGCCCACGCCTTCCGAATGGGTCTGGGCCCCGTGACCCCGATCGCCTAAAATTATTCTGGGCCATCAAATACGACCTAAGCAACCATAGTCACCGCCCCGCCAAGACCGTTCTTCGTTGTTTTCCTTTTTACGTCCAAAAAAGTAGAATTCCGCCCAATTCCCATATTTTCGTGTGCAGATCCCACGCCTTCCGAGTGGGCTCGGGTCCCCCGAAACCGGATTGCCTAACATTTTTGAAGGCAATCAAATACAACCTAAGGAACCATAATCACCTCCCCTCCATGGCCGTTCCTCGTTCTTTTGCGTTTTACGGCCAAAAAACTAAAATTTCGCCTGATTCCCATATATTCGTGCGCTATAGCCCACGCCTTCCGAGTGGGTCCGGGGGTCCCGGACCCCGATCGCCTAAAATTATTATGGAACGTCAAATACAACCTAAGGAACCATAGTCACTGCCCCGCCATGGCTATTTCTCGTTGTTTTGCATTTTACGGCCAAAAAACTAGAATTCCGCCCGATTGTCATATTTTCGTGTGCTATAGACCACGCCTTACGAGTGGGATCGGGTCCCCCGAAACTGGATTGCCTAATATTTTTCCAGGCCATCAAATATGACCTAAGGAACCATAGTCACCGCCCCGCTATGGCCGTTCCACGTTGGTATGCGTTTTACGGCCAAAAAAACTAGAATTCCCCCCGATTGCCATATATTCGTGTGCTATAGCCCACGCCTTCCGAATGGGTTCGGGCCCCCTGACCCCGATCGCCTAAAATTATTGGGCCATCAAATACGACCTAAGGAACCATATTCACCACCTTGCCATGGCCGTTCCTCGTTATTTTGCGTTTTACGGCCAAAAAACTAGAATTCCGCCCGATTCCCATATATTTGTGTGCTATAGCCCTCGCCTTCCGAATGGGTCCGGGCCACCTAACCCCCGATGGCCTAAAATTATTCAGGGCCATCAAATACAACCTAAGGAACCATAGTCACCGCCCTGCCATGGCTGTTCCTCGTTGTTTTGCGTTTTACGGATGAAAAACTAGAATTTCGCGTGATTCCCATATTTTCGTGAGATATAGCCCACGCTTTCCAAGTGGGTCCGGGCCCCCGGACCCGATCGTCTAAAAAATTTTCGGGCCATCAACTATGATCTAAGGAATAATAGTCACCGCCCCGCCATGACCGTTCCTCATTTTTTCATTTTTACGTCCAAAAAAGTAGAATTCCACCCGATTCTCATATTATCGTGTGCAGAGCCCACGCCTTCCGAGTGGGCTCGGGTCCCCCGAAACCGGATTGCCTAACATTTTTCCAGGCCATCAAATACGACCTAAGGAACCATTGTCACCGCCCATCCATAGCCGTTCCTCGTTGTTTTGCATTTTACTACCAAAAAACTAGAATTTCGCCGGATTCCCATATTTTCGTGTGCTATAGCCTATGCCTTTCGAGTGGGTCCGGGCCCCCGGACCCCGATCGCCTAAAATTATTCAGGCCATCAAATACGACCTAAGGAACCATAGTTACCGCCCTACCATGGCTGTTCCTTGTTGTTTTGCGTTTTACGGCCAAAAAACTAGAATTCCGCCCGATTCCCATATATTCGTGTGCTATAGCCCACGCCTTCTGAATGGGTCCGGGCTCCCTGACCCCAATCGCCAAAAATTATTCCGGGCCATCAAATACGACCTGAGGAACCATAGTCACCGCCCTGCCATGGTTGTTCCTCGTTGTTTTGCGTTATATGGACAAAAAACTAGAATTTTGCCTGATTCCCATATTTTCGTGAGATATAGCCCATGCCTTCCAAGTTGGTCCGGGCCCCCGGACCACGATCGCCTAAAAATTTTTTGGGCCATCAACTACGACCTAAGGAACCATAGTCACCACCCCGCCATGACCGTTCTTCGTTGTTTTCCTTTTTACGTCCAAAAAAGTAAAATTCCTCCCGATTCCTATATTTTTGTGTGCAGAGCCCATGCCTTCCGAGTGGGCTTGGGTGCCCCGAAACCGGATTGCCTAACATTTTTCCAAGCCATCAAATATGATCTAAGGAACCATAGTCACCGCCCCGTCATGGCCGTTCCTCGTTGTTTTTAGTTTTACGGCCAAAAAACTAGAATTCCGTCTGATTCCCATATATTCGTGTGCTATAGCCCACGCCTTCCGAATGGTTCCGGGCCCCCTGACCCCGATTGCCAAAAATTATTCCGGGCAATCAAATATGACCTAAGGAACCATAGTCACCGCCCCGCCATGGCTATTCCTCGTTGTTTTGCATTTTACGTCCAAAAAACTAGAATTTCGCCCGATTCCCATATTTTTATGAGATATAGCCCACGCCTTCCAAGTGGGTCCGGTCCCTCGGACCCCGATCGCCTAAACTTTTTCTGGCCATCAACTACGACCTAAGGAACCATAGTAACCGCCCAACCATGACCGTTCCTCATATTTTCCTTTTTACGTCAAAAAAATTAGAATTTTGTGCGATTGCCATATTTTCGTGACCTATAGCCCATGCCTTCTGAGTGGGTCCGGGCCCCCCGAAATCGGATTGTCCTAACATTTTTCCAGGCCATAAAATATGACCTAAGGAACCATAGTCACCGCCCCTCCATGGCCGTACCTCGTTGTTTTGCGTTTTACGGTAAAAAATCTAGAATTTTGCCCGATTCCCATATTTTCGTGAGATATATCCCACGCCTTCCAAGTGGGTCCGGTCCCCCAGACCCCGATCACCTAAAATTTATTTGGGACATCAAATACGACCTAAGAAACCATAGTCACCCCCCGCTATGACAGTTCCTCATTGTTTTGCTTTTTACGACTAAAAAAGTAGAATTCCGCCCGATTCCCATATTTTTGTGTGCAGAGCCCACGCCTTCCGATTGGGCCCGGGTCCCCCGAAACCGGATTGCCTAACATTTTTTCAGGCCATCAAATACGACCTAAGGAACCATAGTCACCGCCCCTCCATGGCCGTACCTCGTTGTTTTGCGTTTTACGGTCAAAAAATTAGAATTTCGCCCGATTCCTATATATTTGTATGTTATAGCCTACGCCTTCCGAGTGGGACCGGGACCCCCGGAACTCGATCGCCTAAACTTTCTCTGAGCCACCAAATACGACCTAAGGAACAATAGTCAACGCCCTGCTGTGGTCGTTCCTCGTTGTTTTGCAATTTACGGCAAAAAAACTAGAATTTCGCCCGATTCCCATTTTTTCGTGTGCTATAGCCCATGCCTTCAGAGTGGGTCCGAGCCCCCGGACCCCGATAGACTAAAATTATTTGGGGCCATCAAATACGACCTAAGGAACCATAGTCACCACCCTGTCATGGCCGTTCCTCGTTGTTTTGCGTTTTACGTCCAAAAAACTAGAATTCCGCCCGATTCCCATATATTCGTGTGCTATAGCCTACGCCTTCCGAGTGGGTCCGAGCCCCCGGACCCCGATCGACTAAAATTATTTTAGGACATCAAATACGACCTAAGGAACCATAGTCACCGCCCCTCCATGGCAGTTCCTTGTTGTTTTGCGTTTTACGGGCAAAAAACTAGAATTCCGCCCGATTCCCATATTTTCGTGTGCTAAGCCCACGCCTTCTAAGTGGGTCCGGGCCCCCGGACGCCGATCGCCTAAAATTATTCGGGCCCCTTAAATACGACCTAAGGAACCATAATCACCGCCTGGCCATGTCCGTTCCTCGTTGTTATGCATTTTACGGCCAAAAAACTAGAATTTTGCCTGATTCCCATATATTCGTGTAGTAAAGCCCATGCCGGGCCCGGACCCCAATCGCAAAATTTTTTTCTGAGCCATCAAATACGACCTAAGGAACCATATTTACCACCCCGCCATGGCCGTTCCTCGTTGTTTTAAATTTTACGAACAAAAGACTAGAATTTCGTCGGATTCCTATATTTTCGTGTGCATAGCCTATGCCTTCCGAGTGGGTTCGGGGGCCCGGACCCCGATCGCCTAAAATTATTCGGGGCCATCAAATACGACCTAAGGAACCATAGTCACCGCCCTGCCATGGCCGTTCCTCGTTGTTTTGCGTTTTACGGTCAAAAAACTAGAATTCCACCTAATTCCCTTATATTCGTGTGCTATAGCCCACGCCTTCCGAATGGGTCCGGGCCCCCTGACCCCGATTGCCTAAAATTATTGCGGGCCATCAAATATGACCTAAGGAACCATATCCACTGCCCCGCAATGGCCGTTCCTCGTTGTTATGTGTTTTACGGATAAAAAACTAGAATTCTGCCCGAGTCCCATATATTCATGTGCTATAGCCCATGCCTTACGAGTGGGTCTGGGCTCCCCGGACCCCGATCGCCTAAAATGTTTCTGAGCCATCAAATACGACCTAAGGAACCATAGTCACCACCCCGCCGTGGCCGTTCCTCATTGTTTTGCATTTTACGGCCAAAAAACTAGAATTTCGCCGGATTCCCATATTTTCGTGTGCTATAGCCTATGCCTTCCAAGTGCCTAAAATTATTTAGGGCCATCAAATACGACCTAAGGAACCATAGTCACCGCCCCTCCATGGCCGTACCTCGTTGTTATGCATTTTACGGTCAAAAAATTAGAATTTCGCCCGATTCCCACATATTCGTATGTTATAGCCTACGCCTTCCGAGTGGGACCGGGACCCCCGGAACTCGATCGCCTAAACTTTCTCCGAGCCATCAAATACGACCTAAGGAACCATAGTCACCACCCCGCCGTGGTCGTTCCTTGTTGTTTTGCAATTTACGGCAAAAAACAAGAATTTCGCCCGATTCCCATATATTCGTGTGCTATAGCCCACGTCTTCCGAGTGGCTCCGGGCCCCCGGACCCCGATCGCCTAAAATTATTTTAGGCCATCAAATATGACCTAAGGAACCAAAGTCACCGCCCCTCCATGGCCGTTCCTCATTGTTTTGCATTTTACGGGCAAAAAACTAGAATTCCGCCCGATTTCCATATTTTCGTGTGCTAAGCCCACGCCTTCTAAGTGGGTCCGGGCCAAAAACTTGTTGCGACCAAACACACTCACGCAAGTATACGCGGTCGTCAAGTAATAAAGCGACTCAAAGTCGGATGTCGAACCCACGAGGACTTATGATTAGCTATTAACTAAATTAGCCTATCTTAATTATCTAAATAAGAATTAAATCTAAAAATATTTTATTCTAACTAATTAAATAAGAAAAATATAAATAATAAACTTTGAACAGAGGAAGAGCAGATTTTAATGATATCAATGTAATGAAAACGATCTAGGGTTATGGTCTATCTAATAATCCTATTGTATTCTTCAATTGAATTGACCGACTAATTTATCTAGCTTATTGGTTGACAGGGTTAATATTGCTCATAAGAATCTGTCGAGTTCTTACTCGCCTATTCAAGCTAACCTAACGCCTATATGTCTATGGAGTTAGAATCAACAAGAACGCATTTATAATTCCTGTAAATCAACCAAGCAAGGTAATTAGGTATATGTCTATCCTAACCACGAATCCGTTCCCCGATGCCCGAGTTCAAGAACTTGCCCTACTCAATCCTATATGCAATATAGAATTCCCACTTTCGAGTTCAATTCTAGATTCGTAGATAATATTCAATTGGTGATCAAGCAATTAAATAATTAAGCGCAAGATTGAATAAATAAACTAATATGATAAATCAAGAAGTCAAAATCAATATCCGAATAACAATAGTCATGAAAGAACCACAACCCTAGAACGTGAAGTTTAGCTCCACATAGACATGGTAGCCAAACAACAAATCATACAAAGAAACATAAAAATTACTAAGTTTGGTGGGAGAAAGATGAAACTTGATGAATTCCGGCCTTCACAGCTTTTTCCTGGGTTGTTTCTTCTTCCCAATTTGTTAGATAACCTAAAAGAGGCGTTTTTAGCTTATATATTGCGTACAAAAGTCGTGGGCCAAAGCTCTCCCATTCCTAGTCCAATTCGGCTTCAGGGATTGATGCTAAGGTGGATGCGACGCATCCACCTTGTCCTCCATTTCAATTTTTTTGCCTGCGAAGGCGGATGCGACGCATCCACCTTGTCCTCTATTTCAATTTTCGCATGCGATGGTGGACGCGACGCATCCAGCTTCACTTCTACTTCCCAGTTTCGCACGCGATGGCGGACGCGATGGCACAACTTCACTGCTAAGGTTGCATGCAGGATGATGTTTTCCTAGGTTGGATGCGACGCATCCAACCCTTCTTCCTCTAGCTAAACCACCTTTTCTTCATATTTTGCACTCCGAACACCCTAATTCACCACACATAACTCAATTAGTCATAAAATCAATAATTAAACCATGTTGGGCATTTTAAAGATCAAATAACATCAAGAAGCGGTTAAAACATGGGTAAAGTAACATCAACACATATCGAAATATGCCAAACATCACTACCCCACACTTAAACCTTTGTTCGTCCTCGAACAAACCATCATATAGTAGACGAAACAAAATTAAGCTCTTATCATTCAAAGCACACTGCACCTATGACCATGGTTATTTGCTACAATTAGGCTCTAGACTATGCATCAACACACTTCCCTTTTCTTATGCCCTTCTTTAAACATATTCGAACAAAGACAACATGCTCACAACAATCCTAACCTCAAAAACCGACTCAATGTCACAATGCACTCATGGCTTGAACAACCAACATCATAGAGAAGTCTAATAACGTTACCTATCCCTTGTGAAACCATGTGCCCTCACAACAAAAGCAAAGAGAGTAGAATCAATCCACACATTCGAATCTCATGCTCACAAAGAAAATCGCTCACTCTCACAAAAGAAGTCACATGCATGTAATTGGTACCATAGGCTTGCCCTTAATGTAAATCTCTACTAATGTAAGCTCGCTCGATCTAAAATCAATTAGGACTTTTTCATGGTTGTAATGTGGGCTAAGGGACGGGTAGGATATATTTTAGGAATAGTGACTCAACTTCCTAAGCACTTTAACACATCATCAAATAACTTAAGCGCAAATTCTTCAACACCACTTCAATTTCACAAATAATATCACCCCAACAATATTTCCTCTTTCTTTAAGCACTACTTTAATTCATACCCACTAGCAAGAATAAGACAACAATTTATTCCTCTATATTTTTCTTTCTTCTCTTTTTTTTTTTTCGCTAGTGGCGTATTATTTTACAAAATAAGTGCACCCTTCTTTCTTTCATTGGTTCCACTCAAAAGTCACCCCACACTTAGTCCCTTCTTACTTCTTTTAGCGCTCATCTAACAATTAAAGTGCTTTAAGAGGTAAAAGGATCAAAACAATGTCAATTAAGAATAAAAAGGGTATAGGCTTGTAATGTGGGTACCAAATAAAAGGTCTACAGGCTCAAAAGGGTTAACTAGGGATAGATTTTATTTGTGATAAGCAATAAGCTCAAAAAGATCAAAGAAAGCCTAAAATCATTTTTCAAACCGAGCATCACCTAAAATTTCGCTTCAACTCACATACCGGGCAAGTTCTAGACACAAGTACACTACATGGACTACACAAAAACCTCACCACACATGGCACATGACTCACTAAGGACGATCACATTCCGACTCTCAAACAATGCAAGTATTCACGGAGCAACGAGATATTAAGCATTAAGCGCAAAGTGAACATAAGTCAAGAAAAATGAGAAATAGGCTGCAACAAAACATGCTATCCGTTTTAACAAGGCATCATCAATAATTTCAGAGTGAGAAGGGAAGATATTACATATGTAAAAGCTTAAATATGCCAGTATCAACCAAGTCAAGGTCACCTAGGTTCATCATTCTTCCTCCTTTTATTCCCTACATTCCTACTCTACTCTAAAAAGAAAACAAAATTACCCGGTTCAAACTACATCCCATGGAAAAGAACCGAGGCACAAAGAAAAACCACAGGGGATTATTACTATCTACAAAGATACTTTTTTTTTTTTTTTTTTTTTTTTTTTTTTTGAATAAATAAACTAATAGATAAACTGATAGTTACTCCATATAGATGAATTTACTGCTATTTTATGCCATTAATCCAGTGAATATATTAGTACATTCATCCATACATCAAACATAAATCACCCCCACCCCACACTTAGGATTGTGCGTTGTCCCCAACGCACACAAACAAGGTAAAGTAGGGTGAGAAGGACTCCCTGAAGTCAAGGTGGAGGAGCATCTGCATCCATAGCATTCCTATCATCAACAACTGGTGCTGATTCTGTATCAGGTGTTACAGCGACCTCAATAGGCCTGTTGAGTGGAGCCTCGGTGACTATGGGAGGAACAGGAGTGGATGGTCCGGCAGTGGATGATGCAATCAGCTGGGAGATGTCTGTACCTGCACATTGAACCAGAGCTCTGAGGAGTAATGATATCTCCTTCATCATCGTGGCCTGCTCGGTCTGAACTCGGCTTAGATCCGCACGAGTCTGTCTCAACTCATCCCTGGTGGCACTCAACTCGACACGAGTCGCTATCAGCTCAGCCCTGTTCTCTTGCATATCTGCTTGCATATGCTCAAATAATTGTTGGACGGTGAGCTTAGAAGACCTTCCCTTGTTCGGCTCTAGAACATGAGTGACATCATATGGTCCTGGAGCTTTAGCCTCAATGTCATCATTCTCCTTGTCCCATAGTACTCCCCTCTCTGTTAAAAAAGCCGTTAGGGTATTAGCAAAGAACAGCCTCCACTTGTAATTCATCCTGGTTCGCTGCATTTGATCATGCATGATGGCTCCGAAGTTGAGTGGTATCCCCTCTAATAAAGCATATAATACGAGTGCGCGGTAACGAGGGACATCAGTTTTATGTTGGCATGGCAGCAGTCGGTTACAAATGAAATTCAGAGCCACACGTGCTAACGCACTCATGAATTCCTTTGCTATAGAGTGGTACTCCATACTCCCATGCTTCCATTCTGCATCCTTCCTGGTAGGGCATAGGACAGACTTAATGTGTGCATAATCTGGTGTTTTGCATATGGTGTCAAACCTGTCAGTGAGTGTGTGTGGCACCCTTAAGAAGTTATTCAGAGCTTCAGCTGACACATTAATATCTATCCCTCTTACTCGCACAATGTTTCCCCGTGCGTGACGCCAATTGGCGTAGAGCTCTCTAACAATGGTGAGGTTGGCTTTGCCATGACCTTTCAGAATGGGTCCCCATTTTTGCACCTCTCGAATTGACTGGAGAAACTCTGAGTACTTTGTCTTAAGTGGTCCGATGTTTATCGGCTTTTCCGGAATGTACTTCTTTGAAACCAATATCTTCTTATAGGCTCGGAATGCCTTCTCATTAACAAAGTATTTCTCCCAATCAACTCGGTCTATGGGTTCACCTTCGTCTTCATCACTCATGTTGATCTGTAGGTGGTCATTGTCCGAATCGGAATTGGATTCAGATTCTGTAGTAATCTTCTCCTTCCCTTTATCAGTTGGAGCACTCATTCTCGAAGCTTTTCTTTGGTATGTCACAGGCTCTCGTATCTCTATTCCTTTGCTTGGTGTAATACCCTTCTTCACTGTCCTCCGGACCAATGTTTCCTCCTCCTCTTGCTCTGAATCATCACTTAACTGCCTAGGCAGCAGTTCCATTTCCTTCTCCGTCCGCTTCCTCTTTTTCTGTGGATTTGGACCGCCCGCTGCCCTTCCGGTAGGCTTTTTGGGCGGTTGTTTGTTACCACCTTTGTCTTGTTGCTTGGATGGTTTACTCGCTGCTGTCATTTTACGAATCTAAGTACCTGCAATGCAAAGAATTCAACAATTAGCAGATGAAACAGCGAAGTTCAGCCTGAAAGCAATTGCGACAGCTTGCAGACTTCAATTTATTTGTAAAGTCATGCCATTCACTCTTCATGGAATTGTAGCTCATGACTTTCAGCAAGTATGTGATAACTTTCTTCAAAAACTCAATTTCACATAGCCCCTCACTCGACCCCACACTTATTCTCAAGCATACACCAATGTTGCTCGGTTACTCAGACTTCACCGACGCCTAAATTTTTCTCAGGGACAATTCGTCGAACATGTGGTATGCAACAAGTGTGCCTAGTTCATTCTATCAGTTGAGCAGTGCAACTACCCTCCCAAAGTTGGACGAGATGAAGGGAATTATAGTTTATCATCTCTCAACCATTACAACTACCAAGAACGACAGCCCTAAAAATCTTGAAATTGCAAAACCTACTTGTTGCTACCATTGAAGGAGGGAGGAGAGACGAATTTGGAGAGAAGCCAACGGAAGAACGAAGAGGATGATGCGTACCTGTCGCGTTTGATCTTATTGCGATACAATTTCGATGAGAGAATTCTGTTCTGCGTTCGTAGGCGTCGCCAAAACGAGACGAGTGGATGCGTCGCAAGAAACGTTTTTGTTCGAATAGGTTATCTTAAGATGTGTTAAAATATATATTACTTACCTGTGCGTGCGAGCTTTGACGCGACGCATCCCCTTGTCTTCCTTCAAAAATTTTCGGACGCGATACGGGCGCGATAGGCAGACTTCACTGCCTTGAGCAATTGGCCCGTCAAAATTTTTTTTTTTTTTTTTTTGCTGAGGGGGACGCGACGCATCCGCCTCGTTTTCTCATATCAAAAAAAAAAAAAAAAAAAAAAAAAAAAAAAAAAAAAACTAACTAACTTGGGTGGCCTCCCAAGAAGCGCCTGATTTAACGTCGCGGCACGACGCAACATGTTCTTCATGCCTCCACTAAGTCCATTGTGGTCTTGTGACGTGCAATGTCACCACCCCAATAGTGTTTTACTCTTTGGCCATTTACCAAGAATGTCGTATTGGACCCCTTTTCACACAATTCTATCGCACCATGAGGTTTCACACTAACCACTTCAAACGGACCCGACCATCGAGATTTAAGCTTTCCTGGAAAAAGCTTTAGCCTTGAATTAAACAGTAGAATTTGTTGACCTGGTTCAAACTCACGATGTTGGATATGCTTATCATGCCATCTTTTTGTCTTCTCTTTATACAATTTGGCATTTTCATACGCATGCAATCGAAACTCATCAAGCTCGTCGAGTTGTAGCAATCTCTTTTCACCGGCCAAGTCCATCTCCATATTTAGCTTTTTAATCGCCCAATAAGCTTTGTGTTCAAGCTCGACGGGCAGATGGCAGGCCTTCCCATAAACCAACCTGTACGGAGAAATGCCTATTGGGGTCTTGTACACAGTGCGATATGCCCATAATGCGTCATCCAGCTTCCCGGCCCAGTCCTTTCTATTCATACTTACTGTCTTTTCCAAAATCTGCTTGACCTCTCTGTTGGAAACTTCTACTTGACCACTCGTTTGGGGATGATAGGCAGTAGAAACTTTGTGCTTGACTCCGTATTTTGCAAGAATATTATTCAGCAGTTTGTTACAAAAGTGAGTTCCCCCGTCGCTTATCAACACTCTTGGGGTCCCAAAACGTGTGAAGATGTGCTTCTTTACAAAGCCTACCACAACTTTTGCGTCGTTAGTAGGAAGAGCTATGGCCTCTACCCACTTAGAAACATAGTCGACCGCCACCAAGATGTATCTGTGTCCGTTAGAATATGGGAATGGTCCCATAAAATCAATCCCCCAAACATCAAAAAGTTCTACCGCCAGTATATTTTGCAAGGGCATCTCGTGCTTCCTCGTGATAGTTCCAGTTCTTTGGCATCTATCACAATTTTTAACGAAGGCATGTGCATCCTTAAACAATTTTGGCCAATAAAAACCTGATTGTAGCACTTTTTGGGCGGTTCTATCCCCGCCGTGATGACCTCCATATGGTGACGCATGGCAGTCATGTAGTATAGCCTTCATCTCTTCCTCAGGAACACACCTTCTCACCAACTGATCTGCACACTGCCTATATAGGAATGGCTCATCCCACACGTAGAACCTTACATCATGTAGGAATCTTCTTCTATTGTCAGCTGTCCACTCTAGTGGCGTTACCCCACTTGCGATAAAATTCACATAATCTGCATACCATGGGGCTTCACCTGAGGTGATTGCCAATATTTGCTCATCCGGAAATGTTTCTTTAATTGACCCTCCTTCAGCTACATGGTTCCGGCTCTCTAATCTGGATAAATGATCGGCCACTTGATTTTCTGTCCCTTTTCGATCTCGGATCTCTAAGTCAAATTCTTGCAAGAGGAGGACCCAACGAATCAGCCTCGGCTTGGCGTCTTTCTTTTCAAATAGGTATCTGATAGCTGAATGATCTGTGTAGACGATGACTTTGGTTCCCACTAGATAGGATCTGAACTTGTCAAACGCCCACACCACTGCAAGCAACTCCTTTTCAGTCACTGTATAATTCATCTGAGCTGGATTCATAGTTTTGCTTGCATAATAAATGGAGTGAAAGATTTTATCCCTCCTTTGCCCCAACACCGCTCCAATTGCTATGTCACTTGCATCGCACATCAACTCAAATGGTTGTGCCCAATCGGGGCCAATGATAATTGGTGCAGTCACCAATCTTCCCTTCAGCTCCTCAAATGCTTTCAGACATGCATCATCAAACTTGAAGGTAACGTCTTTCTCTAGAAGCCTGCACAAAGGGGAAGAAATTTTCGAAAAATCTTTAATGAAACGACGATAAAAACCTGCATGACCCAAGAAACTGCGAATGCCTTTTATGGATGTCGGCGGGGGCAATTTTTCGATCGTCTCCACCTTTGCTTTATCCACCTGTAGACCATCTTTTGAAACCTTGTGCCCCAAAACTATACCTTCACGTACCATGAAATGGCACTTTTCCCAGTTTAGCACCAAGTTCGTTTCTTCACACCTAGCTAGCACTTTATCAAGGTTCATCAAACAACTATCAAAAGAACATCCAAACACAGAAAAATCGTCCATGAATACTTCTACATATCTTTCAACCATGTCAGTGAAAATAGCCATCATACACCTTTGAAAAGTCGCAGGTGCATTGCGAAGACCGAAGGGCATTCTCTTGAACGCATACGTGCCATAGGGACATGTAAATGTAGTTTTCTCTTGGTCTTCTGGGGCTATAGCAATCTGATTATACCCCGAATAACCGTCCAGGAAACAGTAGTATTCCTGGCCAGCTAATCTATCAAGCATTTGGTCAATAAAAGGCAGGGGAAAGTGGTCTTTCCGGGTGGCATTGTTTAGTTTTCTGTAATCTATGCAAATTCTCCATCCAGTTACAGTTCTTGTCGGAATTAAGTCATTATTTTCATTAACTACTACGGTTATCCCCCCTTTCTTCGGCACACATTGAACGGGGCTTACCCATTTACTATCAGAGATTGGAAATACAATACCTGCATCAAGCCACTTAATCACTTCTTTCCTTACCACTTCTTTCATGATTGGATTTAGTCGGCGTTGGTGTTCTACACTCGGCTTGTGTCCGTCCTCCATGAGGATTTTGTGCATGCAGAAAGCTGGACTAATGCCTTTAATGTCAGACATTGTCCACCCAATTGCTCGCTTGTGCTCACGTAGCACCCTTAATAGCTTTTCTTCCTGTAATTTAGACAAGTGAGCAGAAATAATAACAGGTAAAGTGTCAGAACTTCCCAAATAAGCATATTGAAGGTGAGGGGGTAGGGGTTTAAGTTCCAAATTTGGAGCTTTTTCAATTGACGGCTTTGGTGGGGGGCCACTTGGCCTATTCAGGGGCTCAGACGGGATTATTCCTTGCATGTAACCACATGATGTATCTAGGATTCCCTTTATCTCCTCAACCTCATCATCCATCTCCAAGCTATCAAATAGCATGATTGCTTTTTCTAAACAGTCGCCTAGATATACACTCGTGTTAAGAAGTTTCTCATCCACCTCCACCACAGATATCATAGAGAGCTCCTCATAGTGGCGGGGGAGTTGGATTGCTTTGTAGACATTGAAGACTGCCTCCTCGTTGTCCACTCTCATAATCATTTTCCCTTCTCTCACTTTAATTATTGCATCGCCAGTAGCCAAGAGAGGTCGTCCCAATATGATTGGAACTTGTTCATCAGCCTCGAAGTCTAGAATAATGAAGTCAGCTGGGAAGATGAATTTTCCAATTTGCAGCAGCACATCTTCAATCACTCCTTCAGGGTAGGCTATGGACCTATCAGCTAATTGCAACATCACGGTGGTTGGTCTCGGAGCTCCCAGACCTAATTGCTTAAACAAGGATAACGGCATCAGATTTATGCTTGCACCCAAATCACACAGAGCACGTCCCACGTTAATATTACCGATTTGTACTAGAATAGTGAAGCTGCCAGGGTCCTTAAGCTTTTGGGGAAGCTTGTTTTGGACCCTTGATGTGCACTCCTCAGTAAGTGCAACCGTCTCGAACTCAGTCAATTTCCTCTTATGAGCCACTATGTCTTTTATGTACTTAGCGTACTTTGGAATTTCACGAAGTACATCCACTAATGGAATATTTAATTGAACCTGACTCAACATGGAGAGAAATTTGTTGAACATGCGATCGTCATTCCTTTTCTGCAATCTTTGGGGGAAAGGTGGTGGTGGCCTTGTAACCTCCATTCGCTCTGAACTTGCATCATCTTCCTTTGACTCTTGTGTTGCCTTAGGTGTCAACTCCCCCCAGGTATAGGTTTTTCTTTTATCTTCCTTGGCGCTTCCTCTAGTTCCCTCCCGTTTCTAAGTGTAACTGCATTAATTTGAGGGTTCTTCTCTGTATCACTGGGAAGTGAGCCTGTAGGTCTAGTATTTTGGTTTGCTGCTAACTGCCCCATTTGCCTCTCAAGATTTCTGAAATCGGTCCTGAGCTGTTGATTGTCTAGTAACAACTTTTTCAGCAAGTCATTCGTACTTTCTTCCATTTGTTGGGGTGGCTTCTGAGGTTGAGTAAAATTCCCTTGAGGCCTATACTGATTCTGTTGACTCCCGCCCCATGAGAAGTTAGGATGATTCCTCCAGTTTGGGTTGTAAGTGTTCCCATATTGCGCATGTTGATTCATAGGACCTCTGTTTTGTTGTCCCACATAGTATATAGATTCAGGATTCGTGGGGCACATGTCAATCATATGACTGTCTCCGCATAGTTCGCAACAAATAGACATCTGCTGTACATGTTGCATTTGTTGTGTTGTCATTCTATTCATCTGATTTGCCAATTTTGCTATATCGGCTCTCATGGCGGAAAAGTCATCAAGCTCAATCAAACCGGCGGCCTTCTGTTTAATTACCCTTCGTGAATCCCCCTCTCCTTGCCAATTATGGTCATTAGTAGTGAAATTATTTAGCAGGAGTTGTATTTCACTATACGGTCTTGCCATGCAACTACCCCCACAAGCTGAGTCAAGATTCATCTTTGATGCTTCATCTAACCCATCAACAAAAGTGTGACCCAATACCTCATCAGTTTGACAATGATGCGGGCAGTCTCTGAGTAGTTTCTTGTATCTTTCCCAAGCTTGACGAAGTGTCTCGCCATCCCGTTGTTGGAACCCAAGAATTTGGCTCCTCAACGACTTTGTCTTCTTAGTTGGGAAAAACTTGATCAGGAATTTCCTTGCTAGATCATCCCAAGTGTGGATAGAGTTCGCGGGCTCCTTTTGCAACCATTCTTTAGCTTCCCCCAACAGTGAAAAAGGGAATAGTGTCAGCCTGACATAGTCCTTGGAGACGTTCGGATAATTGTAAGTGTCCGTGATTTCCAAGAAGTTCTGAATATGCCTCTGCGGGTCCTCATGAGATAGACCCACATATTGTCCTATGGACTGAATCAGCTGTACCATGTACTGTTTGAGGTTCAAAATGCCCAGTGATATCAGGCTTCACAATAGCCTGAGTCATATTCGCAAGATTGGGCCTTGCGGCTTCGATTACCGGACGCTCTTCATTGCCTGCCATATCTATTGGCTGTGGTTGGATTGCGATGTCCAAATCTCTTTCTATTCTCGTTCTAGCTTCGTGTTCCCTTCTCACTCTATGTAATGTTCGTTCGATTTCTGGATCAAGAGGAATGAGGTTGTTTGCACTTCTACTCCTCTGCATTCGAGAGTAAACCCTGCGTTGACACAAACCAGGCAAACTGAAAATTAAAACTTGAAAACAAATATCTAATAAAAGCTTAACTTAGTCACGTAGCTAATTTCTAAGTCCCCGGCAACGGCGCCAAAAACTTGTTGCGACCAAACACACTCACGCAAGTATACGCGGTCGTCAAGTAATAAAGTGACTCAAAGTCGGATGTCGAACCCACGAGGACTTATGATTAGCTATTAACTAAATTAGCCTATCTTAATTATCTAAATAAGAATTAAATCTAAAAATATTTTATTCTAACTAATTAAATAAGAAAAATATAAATAATAAACTTTGAACAGAGGAAGAGCAGATTTTAATGATATCAATGTAATGAAAACAATCTAGGGTTATGGTCTATCTAATAATCCTATTATATTCTTCAATTGAATTGACCGACTAATTTATCTAGCTTATTGGTTGACAGGGTTAATATTGCTCATAAGAATCTGTCGAGTTCTTACTCGCCTATTCAAGCTAACCTAACGCCTATATGTCTATGGAGTTAGAATCAACAAGAACGCATTTATAATTCCTGTAAATCAACCAAGCAAGGTAATTAGGTATATGTCTATCCTAACCACGAATCCGTTCCCCGATGCCCGAGTTCAAGAACTTGCCCTACTCAATCCTATATGCAATATAGAATTCCCACTTTCGAGTTCAATTCTAGATTCGTAGATAATATTCAATTGGTGATCAAGCAATTAAATAATTAAGCGCAAGATTGAATAAATAAACTAATATGATAAATCAAGAAGTCAAAATCAATATCCGAATAACAATAGTCATGAAAGAACCACAACCCTAGAATGTGAAGTTTAGCTCCACATAGACATGGTAGCCAAACAACAAATCATACAAAGAAACATAAAAATTACTAAGTTTGGTGGGAGAAAGATGAAACTTGATGAATTCCGGCCTTCACAGCTTTTTCCTGGGTTGTTTCTTCTTCCCAATTTGTTAGATAACCTAAAAGAGGCGTTTTTAGCTTATATATTGCGTACAAAAGTCGTGGGCCAAAGCTCTCCCATTCCTAGTCCAATTCGGCTTCAGGGATTGATGCTAAGGTGGATGCGACGCATCCACCTTGTCCTCCATTTCAATTTTTTTGCCTGCGAAGGCGGATGCGACGCATCCACCTTGTCCTCTATTTCAATTTTCGCATGCGATGGTGGACGCGACGCATCCAGCTTCACTTCTACTTCCCAGTTTCGCACGCGATGGCGGACGCGATGGCACAACTTCACTGCTAAGGTTGCATGCAGGATGATGTTTTCCTAGGTTGGATGCGACGCATCCAACCCTTCTTCCTCTAGCTAAACCACCTTTTCTTCATATTTTGCACTCCGAACACCCTAATTCACCACACATAACTCAATTAGTCATAAAATCAATAATTAAACCATGTTGGGCATTTTAAAGATCAAATAACATCAAGAAGCGGTTAAAACATGGGTAAAGTAACATCAACACATATCGAAATATGCCAAACATCACCGGGCCCCCGGACCCCGATCGCCTAAAATTATTTGGGCCCCTGAAATACGACCTAAGGAACCATAGTCATTGCCTGGCCATGTCCGTTCCTCGTTGTTATGCATTTTACGGCTAAAAAACTAGAATTTCGCCTGATTCCCATATATTCGTGTAGTAAAGCCCATGCCGGGCCCGGACCCCAATCGCAAAAAATTTTTCTGAGCCATCAAATACGACCTAAGGAACCATATTTACCACCCCGCCGTGGCCGTTCCTCGTTGTTTTAAATTTTACGAACAAAAAACTAGAATTTCACCGGATTCCTATATTTTCGTGTGCATAGCCTAAGCCTTCCGAGTGGGTCCGGGGGCCCGAACCCCGATCGCCTAAAATTATTCGAGGCCATCAAATACGACCTAAGGAACCATAGTCACCGCCCTACCATGGCCGTTCCTCGTTGTTTTGCGTTTTACGGTCAAAAAACTAGAATTCCGCCTGATTCCCTTATATTCGTGTGCTATAGCCCACGCCTTCCGAATGGGTACGGGCCACCTGACCCCGATTGCCTAAAATTATTCCGGGCCATCAAATACGACCTAAGGAACCATATCCACCGCCCCGCAATGGCCGTTCCGCGTTGTTATGCGTTTTACGGATAAAAAACTTGAATTCTGCCCGAGTCCCATATATTCGTGTGCTATAGCCCACGCCTTTCGAGTGGGTCCGGGCCCTTGAACCCCGATCGCCTAAAATTATTATGGGCCATCAAATACAACCTAAGGAACCAAAGTCATCGCCCCTCCATGGCCGTTCCTCGTTGTTTTGCATTTTACGGCCAAAAACAAGAATTTTGCCTGATTCCCATATATTCGTGTGCTGTAGCCCACCCTTCCGAGTGGGACCGGGACCCCCGGACCCCGATCGCCTAAATGTTTTCCGGGCTATCAAATACATCCTAAGGAACCATAGTCACCGACCTGCCATGACCGTTCTTCGTTGTTTTGCTTTTTATGACCAAAAAACTAGATTTTTGCCCGATTCCCATATTTTCGTGTGCTCTAGCCCACGCCTTCCGAGTGGGCCCGGGTCCCCCGAAACCGAATTGCCTAACATTTTTCTATGCCATCAAATACGACCTAAGGAACCATAGTCAGCACCCCGCTATGGACGTTACTCGTTGTTTTGCGTTTTACGGCCAAAAAACTAGAATTTTGCCGGATTCCCATATTTTCGTGTGCTATAGCCTATGCCTTCCAAGTGCCTAAAATTATTTAGGGCCATCAAATACGACCTAAGGAACCATAGTCACCGCCCCTCCATGGCCGTACCTCGTTGTTTTGCGTTTTACGGTCAAAAAATTAGAATTTCGCCCGATTCCCATATATTCGTATGTTATAGCCTACGCCTTCCGAGTGGGACTGGGACCCCCGGAACTCGATCGCCTAAACTTTCTCCGAGCCATCAAATACGACCTAAGGAACCATAGTCACCGCCCCGCCGTGGTCGTTCCTCGTTGTTTTGCAATTTACGGCAAAAAAACTAGAATTTTGTCCGATTCCCATTTTTTCATATGCTATAGCCCATTCCTTCCGAGTGGGTCCGAGCCCCCGGACCCCGATAGACTAAAATTATTTTGGGCCATCAAATACGACCTAAGGAACATAGTCACCACCTTGCTATGGACGTTACTCGTTGTTTTGCGTTTTACGGCCAAAAAACTAGAATTTCGCCGGATTCCCATATTTTCGTGTGCTATAGCCTATGCCTTCCAAGTGCCTAAAATTATTTAGGGCCATCAAATACGACCTAAGGAACCATAGTCACCGCCCCTCCATGGCCGTACCTCGTTGTTTTGCGTTTTACGGTCAAAAAATTAGAATTTCGCCCGATTCCCATATATTCGTATGTTATAGCCTACGCCTTCCGAGTCGGACCGGGACCCCGGACCTCGATCGCCTAAACGTTCTCCGAGCCATCAAATACGACCTAAGGAACCATAGTCACCGCCCCGCCGTGGTCGTTCCTCGTTGTTTTGCAATTTACGGCAAAAAACTAGAATTTTGCCCGATTCCCATTTTTTCGTGTGCTGTAGCCCATGCCTTCCGTGTGGGTCCGAGCCCCCGGACCCCGATAGACTAAAATTATTTGGGGCCACCAAATACGACCTAAAGAACCATAGTCACCACTGTCATGGCCGTTCTTCATTGTTTTGTGTTTTACAGCCAAAAAACTAGAATTCCGCCCGATTCCCATATATTCGTGTGCTATAGCCCACGCCTTCCTAGTGGGTCCGGACCCCCGGACCCCGATCGCCTAAAATTATTTTAGGCCATCAAATACGACCTAAGGAACCATAGTCACCGCCCCTCCACAGCCGTACCTTGTTGTTTTGCGTTTTACGGTCAAAAAATTAGAATTTCGCCCGATTCCCATATATTCGTATGTTATAGCCTACGCCTTCCGAGTGGGACCGGGACCCCCGGAACTCGATCGCCTAAACTTTCTCCGAGCCATCAAATACGACCTAAGGAACCATAGTCACCGCCCCGCCGTGGTCGTTCCTCGTTGTTTTGCAATTTACGGCAAAAAAACTAGAATTTCGCCCGATTCCCATTTTTTTGTGTGCTGTACCCCATGCCTTTCGAGTGGATCCGAGCCCCCGGACCCTGATAGACTAAAATTATTTGGGGCCATCAAATACGACCTATGGAACCATAGTCACCCTTGTCTTTGCCGTTCCTCGTTGTTTTGCGTTTTACGGCCAAAAAACTAGAATTCCGCCCGATTCCCATATATTCGTGTACTTTAGCCCATGCCTTCCTAGTGGGTCCGGGCCCCCGGACCCCGATCGCCTAAAATTATTTTAGGCCATCAAATACGACCTAAGGAACCATAGTCACCGCCCCTCCATGGCCGTATCTCGTTGTTTTGCGTTTTACGGTCAAAAAATTAGAATTTCGCCCGATTCCTATATATTCGTATCTTATAGCCTACACCTTCCGAGTGGGATCGGGACCCCCGGAACTCGATCGCCTAAACTTTCTCTGAGCCACCAAATACGACCTAAGGAACAATAGTCAACGCCCCGCTGTGGTCGTTCCTCGTTGTTTTGCAATTTACGGCAAAAAAATTAGAATTTCGCCCGATTCCCATTTTTTCGTATGCTATAGCCCATGCCTTCAGAGTGGGTCCGAGCCCCCGGACCCCGATAGACTAAAATTATTTGGGGCCATCAAATACGACCTAAGGAACCATAGTCACCACCCTATCATGGCCGTTCCTCGTTGTTTTGCGTTTTACGGCCAAAAAACTAGAATTCCGCCCGATTCCCATATATTCAGGTGCTATAGCCTACGCCTTCCGAGTGGGTCCGGGCCCCCGGACCCCGATCGCCTAAAATTATTTTAGGCCATCAAATACGACCTAAGGAACCATAGTCACCGCCCCTCCATGGCCGTTCCTCGTTATTTTGCGTTTTACGGGCAAAGAACTAGAATTCCGCCCGATTCCCATATTTTCGTGTGCTAAGCCCACGCCTTCTAAGTGGGTCCGGGCCCCCGGACCCCGATCGCCTAAAATTATTCGGGCCCCTGAAATACGACCTAAGGAACCATAATCACCGCCTGGCCATGTCCGTTCCTCGTTGTTATGCATTTTACGGCCAAAAAACTAGAATTTCGCCTGATTCCCATATATTCGTGTAGTAAAGCCCATGCCGGGCCCGGACCCCAATCGCAAAATTTTTTTCTGAGCCATCAAATACGACCTAAGGAACCATATTTACCACCCCGTCATGGCCGTTCCTCGTTGTTTTAAATTTTACGAACAAAAAACTAGAATTTCGCCGGATTCCTATATTTTCGTGTGCATAGCCTAAGCCTTCCGAGTGGGTCCGAGGGCCCGAACCCCGATCGCCTAAAATTATTCGGGGCCATCAAATACGACCTAAGGAACCATAGTCACCGCCCTACCATGGCTGTTCCTCGTTGTTTTGCGTTTTACGGTCAAAAAACTAGAATTCCGCCTGATTCCCTTATATTCGTGTGCTATAGCCCACGCCTTCCGAATGGGTCCGGGCCACCTGACCCCGATTGCCTAAAATTATTCCGGGCCATCAAATACGACCTAAGGAACCATATCCACCGCCCCGCAATGGCCGTTCCGCGTTGTTATGCCTTTTACGGATAAAAAACTTAAATTCTACCCGAGTCCCATATATTCGTGTGCTATAGCCCACGCCTTTCGAGTGGGTCCGGGCCCTCGGACCCCGATCGCCTAAAATTATTATGGGCCATCAAATACAACCTAAGGAACCATAGTCATCGCCCCTCCATGGCCGTTCCTCGTTGTTTTGCGTTTTACGGCCAAAAAATAAGAATTTTGCCCGATTCCCATATATTCGTGTGCTGTAGCCCACCCTTCCGAGTGGGACCGGGACCCCCGGACCCCGATCGCCTAAATGTTTTCCGGGCTATCAAATACATCCTAAGGAACCATAGTCACCGACCTGCCATGACCGTTCTTCGTTGTTTTGCTTTTTATGACCAAAGAACTAGATTTTTGCCTGATTCCCATATTTTCGTGTGCTCTAGCCCACGCCTTCCGAGTGGGCCCGGGTCCCCCGAAACCGAATTGCCTAACATTTTTCTAGGCCATCAAATACGACCTAAGGAACCATAGTCAGCACCCCGCTATGGACGTTACTCGTTGTTTTGCGTTTTACGGCCAAAAACCTAGAATTTTGCCGGATTCCCATATTTTCGTGTGCTATAGCCTATGCCTTCCAAGTGCCTAAAATTATTTAGGGCCATCAAATACGACCTAAGGAACCATAGTCACCGCCCCTCCATGGACGTACCTCGTTGTTTTGCGTTTTACGGTCAAAAAATTAGAATTTCGCCTGATTCCCATATATTCGTATGTTATAGCCTACGCCTTCCGAGTGGGACCGGGACCCCCGGAACTCGATCGCCTAAACTTTCTCCGAGCCATCAAATACGACCTAAGGAACCATAGTCACCGCCCCGCCGTGGTCGTTCCTCGTTGTTTTGCAATTTACGGCAAAAAAACTAGAATTTTGCCCGATTCCCATTTTTTCGTATGCTATAGCCCATGCCTTCCGAGTGGGTCCGAGCCCCCGGACCCCGATAGACTAAAATTATTTTGGGCCATCAAATACGACCTAAGGAACATAGTCACCACCTTGTCATGGCCGTTCCTCGTTGTTTTGCGTTTTACGGCCAAAAAACTAAAATTCCGCCCGATTCCCATATATTGGTGTGGATTCCCATATTTTCGTGTGCTATAGCCTATGCCTTCCAAGTGCCTAAAATTATTTAGGGCCATCAAATACGACCTAAGGAACCATAGTCACCGCCCCTCCATGGCCGTACCTCGTTGTTTTGCGTTTTACGGTCAAAAAATTAGAATTTCGCCCGATTCCCATATATTCGTATGTTATAGCCTACGCCTTCCGAGTCGGACCGGGACCCCGGACCTCGATCGCCTAAACGTTCTCCGAGCCATCAAATACGACCTAAGGAACCATAGTCACCGCCCCGCCGTGGTCGTTCCTTGTTGTTTTGCAATTTACGGCAAAAAACTAGAATTTTGCCCGATTCCCATTTTTTCGTGTGCTGTAGCCCATGCCTTCCGTGTGGGTCCGAGCCCCCGGACCCCGATAGACTAAAATTATTTGGGGCCACCAAATACGACCTAAAGAACCATAGTCACCACTGTCATGGCCGTTCTTCGTTGTTTTGCGTTTTACAGCCAAAAAACTAGAATTCCGCCCGATTCCCATATATTCGTGTGCTATAGCCCACGCCTTCCTAGTGGGTCCGGACCCCCGGACCCCGATCGCCTAAAATTATTTTAGGCCATCAAATACGACCTAAGGAACCATAGTCACCGCCCCTCCACAGCCGTACCTTGTTGTTTTGCGTTTTACGGTCAAAAAATTAGAATTTCGCCCGATTCCCATATATTCGTATGTTATAGCCTACGCCTTCCGAGTGGGACCGGGACCCCCGGAACTCGATCGCCTAAACTTTCTCCGAGCCATCAAATACGACCTAAGGAACCATAGTCACCGCCCCGCCGTGGTCGTTCCTCGTTGTTTTGCAATTTACGGCAAAAAAACTAGAATTTCGCCCGATTCCCATTTTTTTGTGTGTTGTAGCCCATGCCTTCCGAGTGGATCCGAGCCCCCGGACCTTGATAGACTAAAATTATTTGGGGCCATCAAATACGACCTAAGGAACCATAGTCACCCTTGTCATTGCCGTTCCTCATTGTTTTGCGTTTTACGGCCAAAAAACTAGAATTCCGCCCGATTCCCATATATTCGTGTACTTTAGCCCACGCCTTCCTAGTGGGTCCGGGCCCCCGGACCCCGATCGCCTAAAATTATTTTAGGCCATCAAATACGACCTAAGGAACCATAGTCACCGCCCCTCCATGGCCGTATCTCGTTGTTTTGCGTTTTACGGTCAAAAAATTAGAATTTCGCCCGATTCCTATATATTCGTATCTTATAGCCTACACCTTCCGAGTGGGATCGGGACCCCCGGAACTCGATCGCCTAAACTTTCTCTGAGCCACCAAATACGACCTAAGGAATAATAGTCAACGCCCCGCTGTGGTCATTCCTCGTTGTTTTGCAATTTACGGCAAAAAAACTAGAATTTCGCCCGATTCCCATTTTTTCGTATGCTATAGCCCATGCCTTCAGAGTGGGTCCGAGCCCCCGTACCCCGATAGACTAAAATTATTTGGGGCCATCAAATATGACCTAAGGAACCATAGTCACCACCCTATCATGGCCGTTCCTCGTTGTTTTGCGTTTTACGGCCAAAAAACTAGAATTCCGCCTGATTCCCATATATTCGTGTGCTATAGCCTACGCCTTCCGAGTGGGTCCGGGCCCCCGGACCCCGATCGCCTAAAATTATTTTAGGCCATCAAATAAGACCTAAGGAACCATAGTCACCGCCCCTCCATGGCCGTTCCTCGTTATTTTGCGTTTTACAGGCAAAGAACTAGAATTCCGCCCGATTCCCATATTTTCGTGTGCTAAGCCCACGCCTTCTAAGTGGGTCCGGGCCCCCGGACCCCGATCGCCTAAAATTATTCGGGCCCCTGAAATACGACCTAAGGAACCATAATCACCGCCTGGCCATGTCCGTTCCTCGTTGTTATGCATTTTACGGCCAAAAAACTAGAATTTCGCCTGAGTCCCATATATTCGTGTAGTAAAGCCCATGCCGGGCCCGGACCCCAATCGCAAAATTTTTTTCTGAGCCATCAAATACGACCTAAGGAACCATATTTACCACCCCGTCATAGCCGTTCCTCGTTGTTTTAAATTTTACGAACAAAAAACTAGAATTTCGCCGGATTCCTATATTTTCGTGTGCATAGCCTAAGCCTTCCGAGTGGGTCCGGGGGCCCGAACCCCGATCGCCTAAAATTATTCGGGGCCATCAAATACGACCTAAGGAACCATAGTCACCACCCTACCATGGCCGTTCCTCGTTGTTTTGCGTTTTACGGTCAAAAAACTAGAATTCCGCCTGATTCCCTTATATTCGTGTGCTATAGCCCACGCCTTCCGAATGGGTCCGGGCCACCTGACCCCGATTGCCTAAAATTATTCCGGGCCATCAAATACGACCTAAGGAACCATATCCACCGCCCCGCAATGGCCGTTCCGCGTTGTTATGCCTTTTACGGATAAAAAACTTAAATTCTACCCGAGTCCCATATATTCGTGTGCTATAGCCCACGCCTTTCGAGTGGGTCCGGGCCCTCGGACCCCGATCGCCTAAAATTATTATGGGCCATCAAATACAACCTAAGGAACCATAGTCATCGCCCCTCCATGGCCGTTCCTCGTTGTTTTGCGTTTTACGGCCAAAAAATAAGAATTTTGCCCGATTCCCATATATTCGTGTGCTGTAGCCCACCCTTCCGAGTGGGACCGGGACCCCCGGACCCCGATCGCCTAAATGTTTTCCGGGCTATCAAATACATCCTAAGGAACCATAGTCACCGACCTGCCATGACCGTTCTTCGTTGTTTTGCTTTTTATGACCAAAGAACTAGATTTTTGCCTGATTCCCATATTTTCGTGTGCTCTAGCCCACGCCTTCCGAGTGGGCCCGGGTCCCCCGAAACCGAATTGCCTAACATTTTTCTAGGCCATCAAATACGACCTAAGGAACCATAGTCAGCACCCCGCTATGGACGTTACTCGTTGTTTTGCGTTTTACGGCCAAAAAACTAGAATTTTGCCGGATTCCCATATTTTCGTGTGCTATAGCCTATGCCTTCCAAGTGCCTAAAATTATTTAGGGCCATCAAATACGACCTAAGGAACCATAGTCACCGCCCCTCCATGGCCGTACCTCGTTGTTTTGTGTTTTACGGTCAAAAAATTAGAATTTCGCCCGATTCCCATATATTCGTATGTTATAGCCTACGCCTTCCGAGTGGGACCGGGACCCCCGGAACTCGATCGCCTAAACTTTCTCCGAGCCATCAAATACGACCTAAGGAACCATAGTCACCGCCCCGCCGTGGTCGTTCCTCGTTGTTTTGCAATTTACGGCAAAAAAACTAGAATTTTGCCCGATTCCCATTTTTTCGTATGCTATAGCCCATGCCTTCCGAGTGGGTCCGAGCCCCCGGACCCCGATAGACTAAAATTATTTTGGGCCATCAAATACGACCTAAGGAACATAGTCACCACCTTGTCATGGCCGTTCCTCGTTGTTTTGCGTTTTACGGCCAAAAAACTAGAATTCCGCCCGATTCCCATATATTCGTGTGCTATAGCCCACGCCTTCCGAGTGGGTCCGGGCCCCCGGACCCCGATCGCCTAAAATTATTTAGGGCCATCAAATACGACCTAAGGAACCATAGTCACCGCCCTTCCATGGCCGTACCTCGTTGTTTTGCGTTTTACGGTCAAAAAATTAGTATTTCGCCCGATTCCCATATATTCGTATGTTATAGCCTACGCCTTCCGAGTCGGACCGGGACCCCGGACCTCGATCGCCTAAACTTTCTCCGAGCCATCAAATACGACCTAAGGAACCATTGTCACCGCCCCACCGTGGTCGTTCCTCGTTGTTTTGCAATTTACGGCAAAAAAAACTTGAATTTTGCCCGATTCCCATTTTTTCGTGTGCTGTAGCCCATGCCTTCCGTGTGGGTCCGAGCCCCGGACCCCGATAGACTAAAGAACTAGATTTTTGCCTGATTCCCATATTTTCGTGTGCTCTAGCCCACGCCTTCCGAGTGGGCCCGGGTCCCCCGAAACCGAATTGCCTAACATTTTTCTAGGCCATCAAATACGACCTAAGGAACCATAGTCAGCACCCCGCTATGGACGTTACTCGTTGTTTTGCGTTTTACGGCCAAAAAACTAGAATTTTGCCGGATTCCCATATTTTCGTGTGCTATAGCCTATGCCTTCCAAGTGCCTAAAATTATTTAGGGCCATCAAATACGACCTAAGGAACCATAGTCACCGCCCCTCCATGGCCGTACCTCGTTGTTTTGCGTTTTACGGTCAAAAAATTAGAATTTCGCCCGATTCCCATATATTCGTATGTTATAGCCTACGCCTTCCGAGTGGGACCGGGACCCCCGGAACTCGATCGCCTAAACTTTCTCCGAGCCATCAAATACGACCTAAGGAACCATAGTCACCGCCCCGCCGTGGTCGTTCCTCGTTGTTTTGCAATTTACGGCAAAAAAACTAGAATTTTGCCCGATTCCCATTTTTTCGTATGCTATAGCCCATGCCTTCCGAGTGGGTCCGAGCCCCCGGACCCCGATAGACTAAAATTATTTTGGGCCATCAAATACGACCTAAGGAACATAGTCACCACCTTGTCATGGCCGTTCCTCGTTGTTTTGCGTTTTACGGCCAAAAAACTAGAATTCCGCCCGATTCCCATATATTCGTGTGCTATAGCCCACGCCTTCCGAGTGGGTCCGGGCCCCCGGACCCCGATCGCCTAAAATTATTTAGGGCCATCAAATACGACCTAAGGAACCATAGTCACCGCCCTTCCATGGCCGTACCTCGTTGTTTTGCGTTTTACGGTCAAAAAATTAGTATTTCGCCCGATTCCCATATATTCGTATGTTATAGCCTACGCCTTCCGAGTCGGACCGGGACCCCGGACCTCGATCGCCTAAACTTTCTCCGAGCCATCAAATACGACCTAAGGAACCATTGTCACCGCCCCACCGTGGTCGTTCCTCGTTGTTTTGCAATTTACGGCAAAAAAAACTTGAATTTTGCCCGATTCCCATTTTTTCGTGTGCTGTAGCCCATGCCTTCCGTGTGGGTCCGAGCCCCGGACCCCGATAGACTAAAATTATTTGGGGCCATCAAATACGACCTAAGGAACCATAGTCACCCATGTCATGGCCGTTCTTCGTTGTTTTGCGTTTTACGGCCAAAAAACTAGAATTCCGCCCGATTCCCATATATTCGTGTGCTATAGCCCACGCCTTCCTAGTGGGTCCGGGCCCCCGGACCCTGATCGCCTAAAATTATTTTAGGCCATCAAATACGACCTAAGGAACCATAGTCACCGCCCCTCCACAGCCGTACCTCGTTGTTTTGCGTTTTACGGTCAAAAAATTAGAATTTCGCCCGATTCCCATATATTCGAATGTTATAGCCTACGCCTTCCGAGTGGGACCTGGACCCCCGGAACTCGATCGCCTAAACTTTCTCCGAGCCATCAAATACGACCTAAGGAACCATAGTCACCGCCCCGCCGTACTCGTTCCTCGTTGTTTTACAATTTACGGCAAAAAAACTAGAATTTCGCCCGATTCCCATTTTTTCATATGCTATAGCCCATGCCTTCCGAGTGGGTCCGAGCCCCCGGACCCCGATAGACTAAAATTATTTGGGGCCATCAAATACGACCTAAGGAACCATAGTCACCACCCTGTCATGGCCGTTCCTCGTTGTTTTGCGTTTTACGGCCAAAAAACTAGAATTCCGCCCGATTCCCATATATTCGTGTGCTATAGCCCACGCCTTCCGAGTGGGTCCGGGCCCCCGGACACCGATCGCCTAAAATTATTTTAGACCATCAAATACGACCTAAGGAACCATAGTCACCACCCCTCCATAGCCGTTCCTCGTTGTTTTGCGTTTGACGGCCAAAAAACTAGAATTCCGCCCGATTCCCATATTTTTGTGTGCTAATCCCTCGCCTTCTAAGTGGGTCTGGGCCCCCGGACCCCGATTGCCTAAAATTATTTGGGCCCCTGAAATACGACCTAAGGAACCATAGTCACCGCTCGGCCATGGCCATTCCTCGTTGTTATGCATTTTACGGCCTAAGGAACCATAGTCACCACCCCGTCGTGGCCGTTCCTCGTTGTTTTGCATTTTACGGCCGAAAAACTAGAATTTCGCCGGATTCCCATATTTTCGTGTGCATAGCCAATGCCTTTCAAGTGGGTCGGGGGCCCCGGACCCCGATCGCCTAAAATTATTTAGGGCCATCAAATACGACCTAAGGAACCATAGTCACCGCCCCTCCATGGCCGTACCTCGTTGTTTGCGTTTTACGGTCAAAAAATTAGAATTTCGCCCGATTCCCATATATTCGTATGTTATAGCCTATGCCTTCCGAGTGGGACCGGGACCCCCGGAACTCGATCGCCTAAACTTTCTCCGAGCCATCAAATACGACCTAAGGAACCATAGTCACCTCCCCGCCGTGGTCATTCCTCGTTGTTATGCAATTTACGGCAAAAAACTAGAATTTCGCCCGATTCCCATTTTTTCGTGTGCTATAGCCCATGCCTTCTGAGTGGGTCCGAGCCCCCGGACCCTGATAGACTAAAATTATTCGGGGCCATTAAATACGACCTAAGGAACCATAGTCACCACCCTGTCATTGCCGTTCCTCGTTGTTTTGCGTTTTACTGCCAAAAAACTAGAATTCCGCCCGATTCCCATATATTCGTGTGCTATAGCCCACGCCTTCCGAGTGGGTTTGGGCCCCCGGACCCCGATCGCCTAAAATTATTTTAGGCCATCAAATACGACCTAAGGAACCATAGTCACCGCCCCTCCATAGCCGTTCCTCGTTGTTTTGCGTTTTACGGCCAAAAAACTAGAATTCCGCCCGATTCCCATATTTTTATGTGCTAAGCCCACACCTTCTAAGTGGGTCCGGGCCCCCGGACCCCGATCGCCTAAAATTATTCGGGCCCCTGAAATACGACCTAAGGAACCATAGTCACCGCTCGGCCATGGCCGTTCCTCGTTGTTATGCATTTTACGGCCTAAGGAACCATAGTCACCATCCCGTCGTGGCCGTTCCTCGTTGTTTTGCATTTTACGGCCAAAAAACTAGAATTTCGCCGGATTCCCATATTTTCGTGTGCATAGCCAATGCCTTCCGAGTGGGTCCGGGGCCCCGGACCCCGATCGCCTAAAATTATTTGGGGCCATCAAATACGACCTAAGGAACCATAGTCACCACCCTGCCATGGCCGTTCCTCGTTGTTTTGCATTTTACGGCCAAAAAACTAGAATTTTGCCCGATTCCCATATATTCGTGTGCTATAGCCCACGCCTTCCGAGTGGGTCCGGGTTGCCTAAAATTATTTTGGGCCATCAAATACGACCTAAGTAACCATAGTCATCGCCCCTCCATGGTCGTTCCTTGTTGTTTTGCGTTTTACGGGCAAAAAACTAGAATTTTGCCCGATTCCCATATTTTCGTGTGCTAAGCCCATGCCTTCTAAGTGGGTCCGGGCCCCCGGACCCCGATCGCCTAAAATTATTTGGGCCCCTATAATACGACCTAAGGAACCATAGTCACCGCCTGGCCATGTCCGTTCCTCGTTGTTATGCATTTTACGGCCAAAAAACTAGAATTTCACCTGATTCCCATATATTCGTATAGTAAAGCCCATGCCGGGCCCGGACCCCAATCGCAAAATTTTTTTCTGAGCCATCAAATATGACCTAAGGAACCATATTTACCACCCCGCCGTAGTCGTTCCTCGTTGTTTTAAATTTTACGAACAAAAAACTAGAATTTCGCCGGATTCCTCTATTTTCGTGTGCATAGCCTATGCCTTCCGAGTGGGTCCAGGGGCCCGGACCCCGATCGCCTCAAATTATTCGGGGCCATCAAATACGACCTAAGGAACCGTAGTCACCGCCCTGCCATGGCCGTTCCTCGTTGTTTTACGTTTTACGATAAAAAAACTAGAATTTCGCCTGATTCCCTTATATTCGTGTGCTATAGCCCACGCCTTCCGAATGGGTCCGGGCCCCCTGACCCCGATTGCCTAAAATTATTCCGGGCCATCAAATACGACCTAAGGAACCATAGTCACCGCTCGGCTATGGCTGTTCCTCGTTGTTATGCATTTTACGGCCAGAAAACTAGAATTCCGCCTGATTCCCATATATTCGTGTAGTAAAGCCCATGCCTTCCGAGTGGGTCCGGACCCCCAGGACCCCGATCGCCTAAAATTTTTCTGAGCCATCAAATACGACCTAAGGAACCATAGTCACCACCCCGTCGTGCCTGTTCCTCATTGTTTTGCATTTTACGGCCAAAAAACTAGAATTTCGCCGGATTCCCATATTTTCGTGTGCTATAGCCTATGCCTTCCAAGTGCCTAAAATCATTTAGGGCCATCAAATACGACCTAAGGAACCATAGTCACCGCCCCTCCATGGCGGTACCTCGTTGTTTTGCGTTTTACGGTCAAAAAATTAGAATTTTGCCCGATTCCCATATATTCGTATGTTATAGCCTACGCCTTCCGAGTGGGACGGGGACCCCCAGAACTCGATCGCCTAAACTTTCTCCGAGCCATCAAATACGACCAAAGGAACCATAGTTACCGCCCCGCCGTGGTCGTTCCTCGTTGTTTTGCAATTTACGGCAAAAAAACTAGAATTTTGCCCGATTCCTATTTTCTCGTGTGCTATAACCCATGCCTTCCGAGTGGGTCCGAGCCCCCGGACCCCGATAGACTAAAATTATTTGGGGGCATCATATAGGACCTAAGGAACCATATTCACCACCATTCCATGGCCGTTCCTCGTTGTTTTGCATTTTACGGCCAAAGAACTAGAATTCCGCCCGATTCCCATATATTCGTGTGCTATAGCCCACGCCTTCCGAGTGGGTCCGGGTCGCCTAAAATTATTTTGGGCCATCACATACGACCTAAGGAACCATAGTCACCACCCCTCCATGGTTGTTCCTCGTTGTTTTGCGTTTTACGGCCAAAAAACTAGAATTCCGCCCGATTCCCATATTTTCGTGTACTAAGCCCACGCCTTCTAAGTGGGTCCGGGCCCCCGGACCCCGATCGCCTAAAATTATTCGGGCCCCTTAAATACGACCTAAGGAACCATAGTCACCGCTCGGCTATGGCTATTCCTCGTTGTTATGCATTTTACGGCCAAAAAACTAGAATTCTGCCTGATTCCCATATATTCGTGTAGTAAAGCCCATGCCTTCCGAGTGGGTCCGGACCCCCGGACCCCGATCGCCTAAAATTTTTCTGAGCCATCAAATAATACCTAAGGAACCATAGTCACTACCCCATCGTGGCTGTTCCTCATTGTTTTGCATTTTACGGCCAAAAAACTAGAATTTCGCCGGATTCCCATATTTTCGTGTGCTATAGCCTATGCCTTCCAAGTGCCTAAAATTATTTAGGGCCATCAAATACGACCTAAGGAACCATAGTCACCGCCCCTCCATGGCCGTACCTCGTTGCTTTGTGTTTTACGGTCAAACAATTAGAATTTCGCCCGATTCCCATATATTCGTATGTTATAGCCTACGCCTTCCGAGTGGGACCGGGACCCTCGGAACTCGATCGCCTAAACTTTCTTCGAGCCATCAAATACGACCTAAGGAACCATAGTCACCGCCCTGCTGTGGTCGTTCCTCGTTGTTTTGCAATTTACGGCAAAAAAACTAGAATTCCGCCCGATTCCTATTTTTTCGTGTGCTATAACCCATGCCTTCCGAGTGGGTCCGAGCCCCCGGACCCCGATAGACTAAAATTATTCGGGGGCATCATATAGGACCTAAGGAACCATATTTACCACCATTCCATGGCCGTTCCTCGTTGTTTTGCATTTTACGGCCAAAGAACTAGAATTCCGCCCGATTCCCATTTATTCATGTGCTATAGCCCACGCCTTCCGAGTGGGTCCGGGTCGCCTAAAATTATTTTGGGCCATCACATACGACCTAAGGAACCATAGTCACCACCCCTCCATGGCCGTTCCTCGTTGTTTTGCGTTTTACGGCCAAAAAACTAGAATTCCGCCCGATTCCCATATTTTCGTGTACTAAGCCCACGCCTTCTAAGTGGGTCCGGGCCCCCGAACCCCGATCGCCTAAAATTATTCGGGGCCCTTAAATACGACCTAAGGAACCATAGTCACCGCTCGGCTATGGCTGTTCCTCGTTGTTATGCATTTTACGGCCAAAAAACTAGAATTCCGCCTGATTCCCATATATTCGTGTAGTAAAGCCCATGCCTTCCGAGTGGGTCCGGACCCCCCAGAACCCGATCGCCTAAAATTTTTCTGAGCTATCAAATACGACCTAAGGAACCATAGTCACCACCCCGTCGTGGCTGTTCCTCATTGTTTTGCATTTTACGGCCAAAAAACTAGAATTTCGCCGGATTCCCATATTTTCGTCTACATAGCCTATGCCTTCCGAGTGGTTCCGGGGCCTCGGATCCCGATCGCCTAAAATTATTCGGGGCCATCAAATACGATCTAAGGAACCATAGTCACCACCATTCCATGGCCGTTCCTTGTTGTTTTGCATTTTACGGCCAAGAAACTAGAATTTCGCCCGATTCCCATATATTCGTGTGCTATAGCCCACGCATTCCGAGTGGGTCTGGGCCCCCGGACCCCGATCGCCTAAAATTATTTTAGGCCGTCAAATACGACCTAAGGAACCATGGTCACTGCCCCTCCATGGCCGTTCCTCGTTGTTTTGCGTTTTACGGCCAAAAAACTAGAATTCCGCCCGATTCCCATATTTTTGTGTGCTAAGCCCACGCCTTCTAAGTGACTCCGGACACCGATCGCCTAAAATTATTCCGCCCCCTGAAATATGACCTAAGGAACCATAGTCACCGCTCGGCCAGGGCCGTTCCTCGTTGTTAAGCATTTTACGGCCAAAAAACTAGAATTCCGCCTGATTCCCATATATTCGTGTAGTAAAGCCCATGCCTTCCGAGTGGGTCCGGACCCCCCGGACCCCCCGGACCCCGATCGCCTAAAATATTTCTGAGCCATCAAATATGACCTAAGGAACCATAGTCACCACCCCGCCATGGCCGTTTCTCATTGTTTTGCATTTTACGGCCAAAAAACTAGAATTTCGCCGGATTCCCATATTTTCGTGTGCTATAGCCTATGCCTTCCAAGTGCCTAAAATTATTTAGGGCCATCAAATATGACCTAAGGAACCATAGTCACCGCCCCTCCATGGCCGTACCTCGTTGTTTTGCGTTTTACGGTCAAAAAATTAGAATTTCGCCCGATTCCCATATAGCCTACGCCTTCCGAGTGGGACCGGGACCCCCGGAACTCGATCGCCTAAACTTTCTCCGAGTCATCAAATACGACCTAAGGATCCACAGTCACCGCCCCGCCGTGGTCGTTCCTCGTTGTTTTGCAATTTACGGCAAAAAAACTAGAATTTCGCCTGATTCCTATTTTTTCGTGTGCTATACCCATGCCTTCTGAGTGGGTCCGAGCCCCCGGACCCCGATAGACTAAAATTATTCGGGCCATCAAATACGACCTAAGGAACCATAGTCACCACCCTGTCATGGCCGTTCCTCGTTGTTTTGCGTTTTACGGCCAAAAAAACTAGAATTTCGCCTGATTCCCTTATATTCGTGTGCTATAGCCCACGCCTTCCGAATGGGTCCGGGCCTCCTGACCCCGATTGCATAAAATTATTCCGGGCCATCAAATACGACATAAGGAACCATATCCACTGCCCTACAATGGTCGTTCCTCGTTGTTATGCATTTTACGGATAAAAAACTAGAATTCTGCCCGAGTCCCATATATTCGTGTGCTATAGCCCATGCCTTACGAGTGGGTCCGGGGCCCCCGGACCCCGATCGCCTAAATTTTTCTGAGCCATCAAATACGACCTAAGGAACCATAGTCACCACCCCGCCGTGGCCATTCCTTATTGTTTTGCATTTTACGGCCAAAAAACTAGAATTTTGCCGGATTCCCATATTTTCGTGTTCTATAGCCTATGCCTTCCAAGTGCCTAAAATTATTTAGGGCCATCAAATACGTCCTAAGGAACCATAGTCACCGCCCCTCCATGGCCGTACCTCGTTGTTTTGCGTTTTACGGTCAAAAAATTAGAATTTTGCCCGATTCCCATATATTCGTATGTTATAGCCTACCCCTTCCGAGTGGGACCGGGACCCCCGGAACTCGATCGCCTAAACTTTCTCCGAGCCATCAAATACGACCTAAGGAACCATAGTCACCGCCCCGCCGTGGTCGTTCCTCGTTGTTTTGCAATTTACGGCAAAAAAACTAGAATTTTGCCCGATTCCCATTTTTTCGTGTGCTATAGCCCATGCCTTCCGAGTGGGTCCGAGCCCCCGGACCCCGATAGACTAAAATTATTCGGGGCCATCATATACGACCTAAGGAACCATAGTCACCACCATTCCATGGCCGTTCCTCGTTGTTTTGCATTTTACGGCCAAAAAACTAGAATTTCGCCTGATTCCCATATATTCGTGTGCTATAGCCCACGCCTTGCGAGTTGGTCCGGGTCGCCTAAAATTATTTAGGGCCATCACATACGACCTAAGGAACCATAGTCACCGCCCCTCCATGGCCGTTCCTCGTTGTTTTGCGTTTTACGGCCAAAAAACTAGAATTCCGCCCGATTCCCATATTTTCGTGTACTAAGCCTACGCCTTCTAAGTGGGTCCGGGCCCCCGGACCCCGATCGCCTAAAATTATTCGGGCCCCTTAAATACGACCTAAGGAACCATAGTCACCACTCGGCTATGGCTGTTCCTCGTTGTTATGCATTTTACGGCTAAAAAACTAGAATTCCGCCTGATTCCCATATATTCGTGTAGTAAAGCCCATGCCTTCCGAGTGGGTCCGGACCCCCGGACCCCGATCGCCTAAAATTTTTCTGAGCCATCAAATACGACCTAAGGAACCATAGTCACCACCCTGTCGTGGCTTTTCCTCGTTGTTTCGCATTTTACGGCCAAAAAACTAGAATTTCGCCGGATTCCCATATTTTCGTCTGCATAGCCTATGCCTTCCGAGTGGGTCCGGGGCCCCGGATCCCGATCGACTAAAATTATTCGGGGCCATCAAATACGATCTTAGGAACTATAGTCACCACCATTCCGTGGCCGTTCCTCGTTTATTTGCGTTTTACGGCCAAAAAACTAGAATTTTGCCCGATTCCCATATATTCGTGTGCTATAGCCCACGCCTTCCGAGTGGGTCCGGGCCACTGGACCCCGATCGCCTAAAATTATCTTAGGCCATCAAATACGACCTAAGGAACCATGGTCACCGCCCCTCCATTGCCGTTCCTCGTTGTTTTGCGTTTTACGGCCAAAAAACTAGAATTCCGCCCGATTCTCATATTTTTGTGTGCTAAGCCCACGCCTTCTAAGTGAGTCCGGGCCCCCGGACCCCGATCGCCTAAAATTATTCGGGCCCCTGAAATACGACCTAAGGAACCATAGTCACCGCTCGGCCATGGCCGTTCCTCGTTGTTAAGCATTTTACGGCCAAAAAACTAGAATTCCGCCTGATTCCCATATATTCGTGTAGTAAAGCCCATGCCTTCCGAGTGGGTCCGGAACCCCCGGACCCCGATCGCCTAAAATTTTTCTGAGCCATCAAATAAGACCTAAGTAACTATAGTCACCACCCCGCCGTGGCCGTTTCTCATTGTTTTGCATTTTACGGCCAAAAAACTAGAATTTTGCCGGATTCCCATATTTTCGTGTGCTATAGCCTATGCCTTCCAAGTGCCTAAAATTATTTAGGGCCATAAAATACGACCTAAGGAACCATAGTCACCGCCCCTCCATGGCCGTACCTCATTGTTTTGCGTTTTACGGTCAAAAAATTAGACTTTCGCACGATTCCCATATATTCGTATGCTATAGCCCACGCCTTCCGAGTGGGACCGGGACCCCCGGACCTCGATCACCTAAACTTTTTCCGAGCCATCAAATACGACCTAAGGAACCATAGTCACCGCCTTGCCATGGTCGTTCCTCGTTGTTTTGCAATTTACGGCAAAAAAACTAGAATTTCGCCCGATTCCCATTTTTTCGTGTGCTATAGCCCATGCCTTCCGAGTGGGTCCGAGCCCCCGGACCCCGATAGACTAAAATTATTCGGGGCCATCATATACGACCTAAGGAACCATAGTCACCACCATTCCATGGCCGTTCCTCGTTGTTTTGCGTTTTACGGCCAAAAAACTAGAATTTCGCCTGATTCCCATATATTCGTGTGCTATAGCCCACGCCTTGCGAGTTGGTCCGGGTCGCCTAAAATTATTTAGGGCCATCACATACGACCTAAGTAACCATAGTCACCGCCCCTCCATGGCCGTTCCTCGTTGTTTTGCGTTTTACGGCCAAAAAACTAGAATTCCGCCCGATTCCCATATTTTCGTGTACTAAGCCCACGCCTTCTAAGTGGGTCCGGGCCCCCGGACCCCGATCGCCTAAAATTATTCGGGCCCCTTAAATACGACCTAAGGAACCATAGTCACCACTCGGCTATGGCTGTTCCTCGTTGTTATGCATTTTACGGCTAAAAAACTAGAATTCCGCCTGATTCCCATATATTCGTGTAGTAAAGCCCATGCCTTCCGAGTGGGTCCGGACCCCCCGGACCCCGATCGCCTAAAATTTTTCTGAGCCATCAAATACGACCTAAGGAACCATAGTCACCACCCCGTCGTGGCTTTTCCTCGTTGTTTTGCATTTTACGGCCAAAAAACTAGAATTTCGCCGGATTCCCATATTTTCGTCTGCATAGCCTATGCCTTCCGAGTGGGTCCGGGGCCCCGGATCCCGATCGACTAAAATTATTCGGGGCCATCAAATACGATCTTAGGAACTATAGTCACCACCATTCCGTGGCCGTTCCTCGTTTATTTGCGTTTTACGGCCAAAAAACTAGAATTTTGCCCGATTCCCATATATTCGTGTGCTATAGCCCACGCCTTCCGAGTGGGTCCGGGCCACTGGACCCCGATCGCCTAAAATTATCTTAGGCCATCAAATACGACCTAAGGAACCATGGTCACCGCCCCTCCATTGCCGTTCCTCGTTGTTTTGCGTTTTACGGCCAAAAAACTAGAATTCCGCCCGATTCCCATATTTTTGTGTGCTAAGCCCACGCCTTCTAAGTGAGTCCGGGCCCCCGGACCCCGATCGCCTAAAATTATTCGGGCCCCTGAAATACGACCTAAGGAACCATAGTCACCGCTCGGCCATGGCCGTTCCTCGTTGTTAAGCATTTTACGGCCAAAAAACTAGAATTCCGCCTGATTCCCATATATTCGTGTAGTAAAGCCCATGCCTTCCGAGTGGGTCCGGAACCCCCGGACCCCGATCGCCTAAAATTTTTCTGAGCCATCAAATAAGACCTAAGTAACTATAGTCACCACCCCGCCGTGGCCGTTTCTCATTGTTTTGCATTTTACGGCCAAAAAACTAGAATTTCACCGGATTCCCATATTTTCGTGTGCTATAGCCTATGCCTTCCAAGTGCCTAAAATTATTTAGGGCCATAAAATATGACCTAAGGAACCATAGTCACCGCCCCTCCATGGCCGTACCTCGTTGTTTTGCGTTTTACGGTCAAAAAATTAGACTTTCGCACGATTCCCATATATTCGTATGCTATAGCCCACGCCTTCCGAGTGGGACCGGGACCCCCGGACCTCGATCGCCTAAACTTTTTTCGAGCCATCAAATACGACCTAAGGAACCATAGTCACCGCCTTGCCATGGTCGTTCCTCGTTGTTTTGCAATTTACGGCAAAAAAACTAGAATTTCGCCCGATTCCCATTTTTTCGTGTGCTATAGCCCATGCCTTCCGAGTGGGTCCGAGCCCCCGGACCCCGATAGACTAAAATTATTCGTGGCCATCAAATACGACCTAAGGAACAATAGTCACTACCCTGTCATGGCCGTTCCTCGTTGTTTTGCATTTTACGGCCAAAAATCTAGAATTCCGCCCGATTCCCATATATTCGTGTGCTATAGCCCACGCCTTCCGAGTGGGTCCGGGCCCCCGGACCCCGATCGCCGAAAATTATTTTAGGCCATCAAATACGACCTAAGGAACCATGGTCACCGCCCCTCCATGGCCGTTCCTCGTTGTTTTGCGTTTTACGGCCAAAAAACTAGAATTCCGCCCGATTCCCATATTTTTGTGTGCTAAGCCCACGCCTTCTAAGTGAGTCCGGGCCCCCGGACCCCGATCGCCTAAAATTATTCGGCCCCCTAAAATACGACCTAAGGAACCATAGTCACCACTCGGTCATGGCCGTTCCTCATTGTTATGCATTTTACGGCCAAAAAATGAGAATTCCGCCTGATTCCCATATATTCGTGTAGTAAAGCCCATGCCTTCCGAGTGGGTCCGGACCCCCGGACCCCGATTGCCTAAAAATTTTTTGAGCCATCAAATACGACCTAAGGAACCATAGTCACCACCCCGTCGTGGCCGTTCCTCGTTGTTTTGTATTTTACGGCCAAAAAACTAGAATTTCGCCGGATTCCCAAATTTTCGTCTGCATAGACTATGCCTTCCGAGTGGGTCCGGGGCCCCGGACCCCGATTGCCTAAAATTATTCGGGGCCATCAAATACAACCCAAGGAACCATAGTCACCACCCTTCCATGGCCGTTCCTCGTTGTTTTGCATTTTACGGCCAAAAAACTAGAATTCCGCCCGATTCCAATATATTCGTGTGCTGTAGCCCATGCCTTCCGAGTGGGTCTGGGTCGCCTAAAATTATTTTGGGCCATCAAATACGACCTAAGGAACCATAGTCACCGCCCCTCCATGGCCGTTCCTCGTTGTTTTGCGTTATAAGGCGAAAAAACTAGAATTTCGCCTGATTCCCATATTTTCGTGTGCTAAGCCCACGCCTTCTAAGTGGGTCCGGGCCCCGGACCCCGATCGCCTAAAATTATTCAGGCCCCTTAAATACGACCTAAGGAACCATAGTCACCGCCTGGCCATGTCCGTTCCTCGTTGTTATGCATTTTACGGCCAAAAAACTAGAATTCCGCCTGATTTCCATATATTCGTGTAGTAAAGCCCATGCCTTCCGAGTGGGTCCAAGCTCCCCGGACCTAAACGCAAAAAAATTTTCTGAGCCATCAAATACGACCTAAGGAACCATATTTACCACCCCGCCGTAGACGTTCCTCGTTGTTTTAAATTTTACGGACAAAAAACTAGAATTTTGCCAGATTCCCATATTTTCGTGTGCATAGCCTATGCCTTCCGAGTGGGTCCGGGCCCCCGGGCCCCGATTGCCTAAAATTATTCCGGGCTATCCAATATGACCTAAGGAACCATATCCACCGCCCCGCAATGGCCGTTCCTCGTTGTTATGCGTTTTACGGCCAAAAAACTAGAATTCTGCCCGAGTACCATATATTCGTGTGCTCTAGCCCACGCCTTCCGAGTGGGCCCGGGTCCCCCGAAACCGAATTGCCTAACATTTTTCTATGCCATCAAATACGACCTAAGGAACCATAGTCAGCACCCCGCTATGGACGTTACTCGTTGTTTTGCGTTTTACGGCCAAAAAACTAGAATTTTGCCGGATTCCCATATTTTCGTGTGCTATAGCCTATGCCTTCCAAGTGCCTAAAATTATTTAGGGCCATCAAATACGACCTAAGGAACCATAGTCACCGCCCCTCCATGGCCGTACCTCGTTGTTTTGCGTTTTACGGTCAAAAAATTAGAATTTCGCCCGATTCCCATATATTCGTATGTTATAGCCTACGCCTTCCGAGTGGGACCGGGCCCCCTGACCCTGATCACCTAAAATTATTTCGGGCCATCAAATACAATCTAAGGAACCATAGTCACCACCCCGCCATGGCTATTCCTCGTTGTTTTGCATTTTATGGCAAAAAAACTAGAATTTTGCCCGATTCCCATATTTTCATGAGATATAGCCCACGCTTTCCAAGTGGGTCGGGGGATCGCCTAAAGTTTTTTCGGGCTATCAACTATGACCTAAGGAACCATAGTAACTGCCCTGCCATGACCTTTCCTCATTTTTTCCTTTTTACGTCAAAAAAACTAGAATTTCGTACAATTGCCATATTTTCGTGACCTATAGCCCATGCCTTCCGAGTGGGTCCGGGCCCCCCGAAATCGGATTGCCTAACATTTTTCCAAGACATAAAATACGACTTAAGGAACCATAGTCACCGCCCCTCCATGGCCGTACCTCGTTGTTTTGCGTTTTACAGCAAAAAACCTAGAATTTCGCCCGATTCCCATATTTTCGTGAGATATAGCCCATGCCTTTCAAGTGGGTCCGGTCCCCCAGACCCCGATCACCTAAAATTTATTTGGGCCATCAAATACGACCTAAGGAACCATAGTCACCACCCCGCAATGACCGTTCCTTGTTGTTTTGCTTTTTACGACCAAAAAAGTAGAATTCTGCCTGATTCCCATATTTTCGTATGCTGAGCCCACACCTTCCGATTGGGCCCGGGTCCTCCGAAACCGGATTCCCTAACATTTTTCCAGGCCATCAAATATGACCTAAGGAACCATAGTCAACGCCCCTCCATGGCCGTAGCTCGTTGTTTTGTGTTTTACGGCCAAAAAATTAGAATTCCGCCTGATTCCCATATATTCGTGTGCTATAGCCCACGCCTTCCGAGTGGGACAGGGACCCCCGGACCTCGATCGCCTAAACTTTTTCTGAGCCATCAAATACGACCTAAGGAACCATATTTACCACCTCGTCATGGCCGTTCCTCGTTGTTTTAAATTTTATGGACAAAAAACTAGAATTTCGCCGAATTCCCAACCATAGTCACCGCCCCGCCATGACCGCTCCTCTTATTTTTGCATTTTATGGCCAAAAAACCACAATTCCGCCCGATTCCCATATTTTCGTATGCTATAGCCCACGCATTCCGAGTGGGTCAGGCCCCCGAAACTAGATCGCCTCAAATTTTTCTAGGCCATCTAATACGACCTAAGTAACCATAGTCACCGCCCCGTCATTACTGCTCCTCATTTTTTTTGCATTTTACGGCGAAAAAAATAGAATTCTGCATGATTCCCTTATTTTCGTGTCCTATAGCCTACGCCTTCTGAGTGGCCCATGGCCCCCAGAACCGGATCGCCTAAAAAATTTTCGGGCTATCAAATACGACCTAAGGAAAAATAGCTAATGCCCCGTCATGACTGCTCCTCGTGTTTTTTGCATTTTACGGCCAAAAAACTAGAATTCTGCCTGATTCCCTTATTTTCGTGTGCTATAGCCCACGCCTTCCGAGTGGCCCCGGGCCCCCAGAACCGGATCGCCTAAATTTTTTTAGGTCTATCAAATATGAACTAAGGAAAAATAGCCAACGCCCCGTCATGACTGCTCCTCATTTTTTTGAATTTTACGGCCAAAAAACTAAAATTCTGCCCGATTCCCATATTTTCGTATGCTATAGCCCACACATTCCGAGTGGACCCGGGCCCCCAGACCCGGATCACCAAAAAAATTTCGGGCCATCGAATACGACCTAAGGAACCATAGTCACCGCCCCGTCATGACTGCTCCTCGTGTTTTAGCATTTTACTGCCAAAAAACTAGAATTCTGCCCGATTCCCATATTTTTGTTAGCTATAGCCCACGCCTTTCGAGTGGGCCCCGACCCCCCAGAACCGGATCGCCAAACATTTTTTCGGGCCATCAAATATGACCTAAGGAACCATAGTCACAGCCCCGCCATGACTGCTCCTCGTTGTTTTGTGTTTTACGGCCAAAAAACTAGAATTCCGCCCTATTCCCATTTTTTCGTGTGCTATAGCCCACGCCTTCTAAGTGGTCTCGTGCCCCTTTGGAACTGGATCGCCTAAAACCTTTTCAGGCCATCAAATATGACCTAATAACCATAGTCACCACCCCGTCATGACTGCTCCTAATTTCTTTGCGTTTTACGGCAAAAAAACTAGAATTCTGCCTGATTCCCACATTTTCGTGTGCTATGGCCCACGCCTTCCGAGTGGGTCGGGCCCCCCAGAACCGGATCACCTAAGAAAAATTTTCGGGCCATCAAATATGAACTAAGGAACCATAGTCACCACCCCGTCATGACTTCTCCTAATGTCTTTGCGTTTTACAACCAAAAAACTAGAATTCAGCCCGATTCCCATATTTTTGTGTGCTATAGCGCACGCATTTGGTGTGGGCCTGGGCCCCCAGAACCGGATCGCCTAAATTTTTTCGGGCTATCAAATAGGACCTAAGGAACCATATTCACCTCCCCGCCATGACCTCTCCTCTTTTCTTTACGTTTTATGGCCAAAAAACTAGAATTCCGCCCTATTCCCATATTTTCGTGTGCTATATCCCATGCCTCCCGAGTGGGCCCGGGCCCCCCAGAACCGGATTGCCTAAATTTTTCCGGGCTATCAAATACAAACTAAGGAACCATAGTCACCGCCCCGTCATGACTGCTCCTAATGTCTTTGCGTTTTACAGCCAAAAAACTAGCATTCCGCCTGATTCCAATATTTTCGTGTGCTATAGCGCATGCCTTCGGTGTGGGCCCGGGCCCCTAGAACTGGATCGCCTAAATTTTTTCCGGGACATCAAATACACCCTAAGGAACCATAGTCACTGCCCCGCCATGACTGCTCCTCGTGTTTTAGCTTTTTACTGCCAAAAAACTAGAACTCCGCCAAATTCCCATATTTTTGTATGCTATAGCCCACGCATTCCGAGTGGGCCCCGGCCCCCCAGAACCGGAACGCCTAAATTTTTTCCGGGCCATCAAATATGACCGAATGAACCATAGTCACTGCCCCACCATGACTGCTCCTCGTTGTTTTGCGTGTTACGGCAAAAAAACTAGATTTCCGCCATATTCCCATTTTTTCGTGTGCTATAACCCACGCCTTTTGAGTTGTCCCTTGCCCCCGTGGAACCGGATCACCTAAAACTTTTCCAGACCATCCAATACGACCTAAGGAACTATAGTCACCGCCTCTCCATGACTGCTCCTAATTTCTTTGCGTTTTACGGCCAAAAAACTAGAATTCCGCCCGATTCCCACATTTTCGTGTGCTATGGCCCACGCCTTCCGAGTGGGTCGGGCCCCCCAAAACCGGATCGTCTAAATAAAATTTCAGAGCCATACTAAGGAACCATCGTCACCACCCCGCCATGACTGTTCCTCATTTTTTTGCGTTTTATGGCCAAAAACTATAATTCCGCCCGATTCCCATATTTTAATGTGCTATATAGCCCACGCCTTCCGAGTGGGCCCGGGCCTCCCGAATCGGATCGCCTACAATTTTTTCGGGCCATCAAATATGACTTACGGAACCATAATCACCACCCCGTCATGACTACTCCTCGTTGTTTTGCGTTCTACGGCCAAAAAACTAGAATTCTGCCTGATTCCCATATTTTCGTGTGCTATAGCCCATGCCTTCCGAGTGGGCCCGGGCCCACCAGAACTGGATCGCCTAAAAATTTTCTGGGCCATCACATATGACCTAAGGAACCATAGTCACTGCCCGGTCATGACTGCTCCTCATTGTTTTTGCGTTTTATGGCCAAAAAATAGAATTCTGCCTGATTCCCATATTTTCGAGTGCTATAGCCCACGCCTTCCGAGTGAGTCGGGCCTCTCAGAACCGGACCGCCTAAAATTTTTTCGTGCCATCAAATATGACCTAAGGAACCATAGTCACTGCCCCTCCATGACCGGTCCTCGTTTACTTGTATTTTACGGCCAAAAAACTAGAATTCCGCCCGATTCCCATATTTTCGTGTGCTATAGCCCACGCCTTCGGAGTTGGCCCGGGCACCCCTGAACCGGATCGCCTAAAAATTTTTCGGCCATCAAATATGACCTAAGGAACCATAGTCACCGCCCCGTCATGATTGCTCCTCGTTGTTTTGCATTTTACAGCCAAAAAACTAGAATTTCGCCTAATTCAAATAGTTTCGTAAGCTATAACCCACGCCTTCCGAGTGGCCCCGGGCCCCCAGAACCGGATCGCCTAAAATTTTTTCGGGCCATCAAATACGATCTAAGGAACCATACTCACCGCCCCATCATGATTAATCCTCGTGGTTTTGCGTTTTACGGCCAAATAACTAGAATTCCGCCCGATTCCCATATTTTCGTGTGCTTTAGCCGAGGCCTTCCGAGTGGACCCGGGCTCCCCAGACCCGGATCGCCTAAAACTTTTCCGAGCCATAAAATACGAACTAAGGAACCATAGTCACCGCCCAGCCATGATCGTTCCTTATTTGTTGCATTTTACGGCCAAAAAATTAGAATTCCACCTGATTCCCATATTTTCGTGTGTTATAGCCCACGTATTCCGAGTGGGCCCGGATCCCCAGAACCGGATCGCCTAAAAAAATTTCGGGACATCAAATACGGCCTAAGTAACCATAGTCACTGCCCCTTAATGACTGCTCCTCATTTATTTTGCATTTTACGGCCAAAAAACTAGAATTCTGCCCGATTCCCTTATTTTCGTGTCCTCTAACCCACGCCTTCCGAGTGGCCCCGGGCCCCTAGAACCGGATCGCCTAAAAACTTTTCGGACTATCAAATACGACCTAAGGAAAAATAGCCAACGCCCCGTCATGATTGCTCCTCATTGTGTTTTGCATTTTACGGCCAAAAAACTAGAATTCTACCCGATTCCCTTATTTTCGTGTGCTATAGCCCATGCCTTCCGAGTGGCCCCGGGCCCCCAGAACCGAATCGCCTAAAATATTTTCGGGCTATCAAATACGACCTAAGGAAAAATAGCCAATGCCCCATCATGACTGCTCCTCGTGTATTTGCATTTTACGGCCAAAAAACTAGAATTCTGCCCAATTCCCATATTTTCGTGTGATATAGCCCACGCATTCCGAGTGGGCCCGGTCCCCCAGACCCGGATCACCCAAAAAAATTCTGGGCCATCGAATACGACCTAAGGAACTATAGTCACTGCCCCGTCATGACTGCTCCTCGTGTTTTAGCATTTTACTGCCAAAAAACTAGAATTCCGCCCGTTTCCCATATTTTTGTGAGCTATAGCCCACGCCTTCCGAGTGGGCCTGGGCCCCTCAGAACCGGATTGCCTAATTTTTTTCCGGGCCATCAAATATGTCCTAAGGAACAATAGTCACCACCCCGCCATGACTGCTCCTCGTTGTTTTGAGTTTTACTGCCAAAAAACTAGAATTCAGCCCTATTCCTATTTTTTCGTGTGCTATAGCCCACGCCTTCTGAGTGGTCCCGTACCCCCTTGGAACCGGATAGCCGAAGAAAATTTTTTGGGCCATTAAATACGAACTAAGGAACCATAGTCACCGCCCCGTCATGACTGCTCCTAATGTCTTTGCGTTTTACAGCCAAAAAACTAGTATTCCGCCCGATTCCCATATTTTCGTGTGCTATAGCGCACGCATTTGGTGTGGGCTCGGGCCCCCAGAACCGGATCGCCTAAATTTTTTCCGAGCCATCAAATATGACCTAAGCAACGATAGTCACCGCCCCACCATGACCGCCCCTCTTTTCTTTACGTTTTACGGCCAAAAAACAAGAATTCCGCCCTATTCCAATATTTTCGTGTGCTATAGTCCACGCCTCCCGAGTGGTCCCGGGCCCCCAGAACCGAATCGCCTAAAATTATTCCGGGCCATCAAATACGAACTAAGGATCCATAGTAATGTCTTTGTGTTTTACAGCCAAAAAACTAGAATTCCGCTTGATTCCCATATTTCCGTGTGCTATAGCGCACTCCTTCGGTGTGGGCCCGGGCCCCCAGAACTGGATCACCTAAATTTTTTATGGGCCATCAAATACGACCTAAGGAACCATAGTCACCGCCCCGCCATGACCGCTCCTCTTATTTTTGCATTTTACGGCCAAAAAACTACAATTCCGCCCGATTCCCATATTTTTGTATGCTATAGCCCACGCATTCCGAGTGGGCCGGGCCCCCAAAACTAGATCGCCTAAAATTTTTCCAGGCCATCCAATACGACCTAAGTAACCATAGTCACTGCCCCGTCATTACTGCTCCTCATTTGTTTTGCATTTTACGACCAAAACAATAGAATTCTGCCTGATTCCCTTATTTTCGTGTCCTATAGCCCATGCCTTCCGAGTGCCCCATGGCCCCCAGAACCGGATTGCCTAAAAAATTTTCGGGCTATCAAATACGACCTAAGGAAAAATAGCTAACGCCACGTCATGACTGCTCCTCGTGTTTTTTGCATTTTACGACCAAAAAACTAGAATTCTGCCCGATTCCCTTATTTTCGTGTGCTATAGTCCACGCCATCCGAGTGGCCCCGGGCCCCCAGAACCGGATCGCCTAAAATTTTTTCGGTCTATCAAATACAAACTAAGTAAAAATAGCCAATGCCCCATCATGACTGCTCCTCGTTGTTTTGAATTTTACGGCCAAAAAACTAGAATTCTGCCCGATTCCCATATTTTCGTGTGCTATAGCCCACACATTCCGAGTGGACCCGGGCCCCCAAACCCGGATCACCAAAAAGTTTTCCGGGCCATCGAATACGAACTAAGGAACCATAGTCACCGCCCCGTCATGACTGCTCCTCGTGTTTTAGCGTTTTACTGCCAAAAAACTAGAATTCCGCCTGATTCCCATATTTTTATTAGCTATAGCCCACGCCTTTCGAGTGGGCCCGGGCCCCCCAGAACCGAATCGCCAAAAGTTTTTTCGGGCTATCAAATATGACCTAAGGAACCATAGTCACCGCCCCGCCATGACTGCTCCTCGTTGTTTTGTGTTTTACGGCCAAAAAACTAGAATTCCGCCCTATTCCCATTTTTTCGTGTGCTATAGCCCACGCCTTCTGAGTGGTCTCATGCCCCTTTGGAACTGGATCGCCTAAAACTTTTCTGGGCCATCAAATACGACCTAATAACCATAGTAACCACCCCTTCATGACTGCTCCTAATTTCTTTGCGTTTTACGGCAAAAAAACTAGAATTCCGCCCGATTCCCTCATTTTCGTGTGCTATGGCCCATGCCTTCTGAGTGGGTCGGGCCCCCCAGAACCGGATCGCCTAAGAAAAATTTTCGGGACATCAAATATGAACTAAGGAACCATAGTCACCACCCCGTCATGACTGCTCCTAGTGTCTTTGCGTTTTACAAGCAAAAAACTAGAATTCAGCCCAATTCCATATTTTTGTGTGCTATAGCGCACGCATTTGGTGTGGGCCTGGGCCCCCAGAATCGAATCGCCTAAATTTTTCTGGGCCATCAAATAGGACCTAAGGAACCATATTCACCTCCCCGCCATGACCTCTCCTCTTTTCTTTACGTTTTACGGCCAAAAAACTTGAATTCCGCCCTATTCCCATATTTTCATGTGCTATATCCCATGCCTCCCGAGTGGGCCCGTGCACCCCAGAACCGGATCGCCTAAATTTTTTCGGGCCATCAAATACAAAATAAGGAACCATAGTCACCGCCCCGTCATGACTGCTCCTAATGTCTTTGCGTTTTACAGCCAAAAAACTAGCATTCTGCCTGATTCCCATATTTTCGTGTGCTATAGCGCATGCCTTCGGTGTGGGCCCGGGCCCCTAGAACTGGATCGCCTAAATTTTTTCCGGGCTATCAAATATGACCTAAAGAACCATAGTCACTGCCCCGCCATGACTGCTCCTCGTGTTTTAGCTTTTTACTGCCAAAAAACTAGAATTCCGCCAAATTCCCATATTTTTGTGTGCTATAGCCCACGCCTTCCGAGTGGGCCCCGGCCCCCCAGAACCGGATCGCCTAAATTTCTTCCAGGCCATCAAATATGACCTAAGGAACCATAGTCACTGCCCTGCCATGACTGCTCCTCGTTGTTTTGCGTGTTACAGCAAAAAAACTAGAATTCCGCCCTATTCCCATTTTTTCGTGTGCTATAACCCATGCCTTCTGAGTGGTCCCTTGCCCCCGTGGAACCGGATCACCTAAAACTTTTCCGGGCCATCCAATACGACCTAAGGAACTATAGTCACCGCCTCTCCATGACTGCTCCTAATTTCTTTGCGTTTTACGGCCAAAAAACTAGAATTCCGCACGATTCCCACATTTTCGTGTGCTATGGCCCACGCCTTCCGAGTGGGTCGAGCCCCCCAAAATCGGATCGTCTAAATAAAATTTCAGAGCCATACTAAGGAACCATCATCACCACCCCGCCATGACCGTTCCTCATTTTTTTGTGTTTTACGGCCAAAAACTAGAATTCCGCCCGATTCCCATATTTTAATGTACTATATAGCCCACGCCTTCCGAGTGGGCCCGGGCCTCCCGAATCGGATCGCCTACAATTTTTTCGGGCCATCAAATACGACTTACTTAACCATAATCACAACCCCGTCATGACTACTCCTCGTTGTTTTGCGTTCTACGGCCAAAAAACTAGAATTCTGCCTGATTCCCATTTTTTGTGTGCTATAGCCCACGCCTTCCGAGTGGGCCCCGGCCCACCAGAACTGGATCGCCTAAAAATTTTCTAGGCCATCACATATGACCTAAGGAACCATAGTCACCACCCGGTCATGACTGCTCCTCATTGTTTTTGCATTTTATAGCCAAAAAATAGAATTCTGCCTGATTCCCATATTTTCGAGTGCTATAGCCCACGCCTTCCGAGTGAGTCGGGCCCCTCAGAACCGGACCACCTAAAATTTTTTCGTGCCATCAAATATGTCCTAAGGAACCATAGTCACCGCCTGTTGGGACCAAACACACTCACGCAAGTATACGCGGTCGTCAAGTAATAAAGTGACTAAAAGTCGGATGTCGAACCCACGAGGACTTATGATTAACTATTAACTAAATTAGACTATCCTAATTATCTAAACAAGAATTAAATCTAAAAATATTTTATTCTAAACTAATTAAATAAAAAAATATAAATAATGAACTTTGAACAGAGAAAGAGCAGATTTTTATGATATCAATGTAATGAAAACGATCTAGGGTTATGGGCTATCTAACAATCCTATTGTATTCTTCAATTGAATCGACCGACTAATTTATCTAGCTTATTGGTTGACAGGGTTAATATTGCTCATAAGAATCTGTCGAGTTCTTACTCGCCTATTCAAGCTAACCTAACGCCTATATGTCTATGGAGTTAGAATCAACAAGAACGCATTTATAATTCCTGTAAATCAACCAAGCAAGACAATTAGGTATATGTCTATCCTAACCACGAATATGTTCCCCGATGCCCGAGTTCAAGAACTTGCCCTACTCAATCCTGTATGCAATATAGAATTCCCACTTTCGAGTTCAATTCTATATTCGTAGATAATATTCAATTGGTGATCAAGCAATCAAATAAATATGCGCAAGATTGAATAAATAAACTAATATGATAAATCAAGAAGTCAAAATCAATATCCGAATAACAATAGTCATGAAAGAACCACAACCCTAGAACGTGAAGTTTAGCTCCATATAGACATGGTAGCCAAACAACAAATCATACAAAGAAACATAAAGATTACTAAGTTTGGTGGGAGAAAGATGAAACTAGATGAATTCCGGCCTCCACAGCTTTGTCGTGGCCTTTTTCTCCCTTCCCAATATGTTAGATGACCTAAAAGAGGCATTTTTGGCTTATATATTGCGTACAAAAGTCGTGGGCCAAAGTTCTCCTATTTCTAATCCAAATCAGCTTCAGGGATTGATGCTAGGGTGGATGCGTCACATCCACCTCGTCCTCCACTTCTCAGCTTCGCATGCTAGGGTGGATGCTTCGCATCCACCTCGTCCTCCACTTCTCAGCTTTGCCCAGGTGCGGATGCTAAGGCGGATGCTATGGGCCGACTTCACTGCTAAGAGTGTACGAAATCTGATCTTTTTCTAGATTGGATGCGACGCATCCAATCTCTCTTCCTCTACCTAGAGCACCTTTTCTTCATATTTTTGCACTCCATACACCCTAATTCACCCCACACAACTCAATTAGTCATAAAACCAATAATTAAACCATGTTGGGCATTTTAAAGATCAAATAACATCAAGAAGCGGTTAAAACATGGGTAAAGTAACATCAACACATATCGAAATATGCCAAACATCACTACCCCACACTTAAACCTTAATTCGTCCTCGAATAAACCATCCTATAGTAGACGAAACAAAATTAAGCTCTTATCATTCAAAGCACACTGCACCTATGACCATGGTTATTTGCAGCAATTAGGCTCTAGACTATGCATCACATACACTTCCCTTTACTTATGCCCTTCTTTAAACATATTCGAACAAAGACAACATGCTCACAACAACCCTAACCTCAAAAACCGACTCAATGTCACTATGCACTCATGGCTTGAACACCCAACATCATAGAGAAGTCTAATAACGTTACCTATCCCTCGTGAAACCATGTGCCCTCACAACAAGAACAAGAGAGCGAGTTCAATCCACACATTTGAATCTCATGATCAAATATATTTTAATGACTGACATATATCAAAGAAAATCGCTGTTGTGACCAAACACACTCACGCAAGTATACGCGGTCGTCGAGTAATAAAGTGACTAAAAGTCGGATATCGAACCCACGAGGACTTATGATTAACTATTAACTAAATTAGACTATCCTAATTATCTAAACAAGAATTAAATCTAAAAATATTTTATTCCAACTAATTAAATAAGAAAAATATAAATAATAAACTTTGAACAGAGAAAGAGCAGATTTTAATGATATCAATGTAATGAAAATGATCTAGGGTTATGGTCTATCTAACAATCCTATTGTATTCTTCAATTGAATTGACCGACTAATTTATCTAGCTTATTGGTTGACAGGGTTAATATTGCTCATAAGAATCTGTCGAGTTCTTACTCGCCTATTCCAGCTAACTTAACGCCTATATGTCTATGGAGTGAGAATCAACAAGAACGCATTTATAATTCCTGTAAATCAACCAAGCAAGGCAATTAGGTATATGTCTATCCTAACCACGAATCCGTTCCCCGATGCCCGAGTTCAAGAACTTGCCCTACTCAATCCTATATGCAATATAGAATTCCCACTTTCGAGTTCAATTCTAGATTCGTAGATAATATTCAATTGGTGATCAAGCAATTAAATAATTAAGTGCAAGATTGAATAAATAAACTAATATGATAAATCAAGTAGTCAAAATCAATATCCGAATAACAATAGTCATGAAAGAACCACAACCCTAGAACGTGAAGTTTAGCTCCACATAGACATGGTAGCCAAACAACAAATCATATAAAGAAACATAAAAATTACTAAGTTTGGTGGGAGAAAGATGAAACTTGATGAATTCCGGCCTCCACAGCTTTGTCGTGGCTTTTTCCCCCTTCCCAATATGTTAGATAACGTAAAAGAGGCGTTTTTAGCTTATATATTGCGTACAAAAGTCGTGGGCCAAAGCTCTCCTATTCCTAGTCCAATTCGGCTTCAGGGATTGATGCTAAGGTGGATGCGTCGCATCCACCTTGTCCTCCATTTCAATTTTTTCCTGCGAAGGTGGATGCGACGCATCCACCTTGTCCTCTATTTCTCAGTTTTGCACGCGATGGTGGACGCGACGCATCCAGCCTTCTCTTCTACTTCCCAGTTTCGCACGCGATGGCGGACGCTATGGCCCAACTTCACTGCTAAGGTTGCATGCAGGATGATGTTTTCCTAGGTTGGATGCGACGCATCCAACCCTTCTTCCTCTGGCTAAACCACCTTTTCTTCATATTTTGCACTCCGAACACCTTAAATCGTCACACATACTTTAATTAGTCATCAAACCAATAATTTCACCATGTTGGGTGTTTTAAAGATTAAATAACATCAAAAAGTGGTTAAAACATGGGCAAAGTAACATCAACACATATCGAAATATGCCAAACATCACTACCCCACACTTAAACCTTTGTTCGTCCTCGAACAAACCATCACTATAGTAAACAAAATAAAATTAAGCTCTTATCATTCAAAGCACACTACATCTATGACCATGGTTATTTGCTACAATTAGGCTCTAGACTATGCATCAACACACTTCCCTTTTCTTATGCCCTTCTTTAAACATATTCGAACAAAGACAACATGCTCACAACAATCCTAACCTCAAAAACCGACTCAATGTCACAATGCACTCATGGCTTGAACAACCAACATCATAGAGAAGTCTAATAACGTTACCTATCCCTCGTGAAACCATGTGCCCTCACAACAAAAGCAGAGAGAGTAGAATCAATCCACACATTCGAATCTCATGCTCACAAAGAAAATCGCTCACTCTCACAAAAGAAGTCACATGCATGTAGTTGGTACCATAGGCTTGCCCTTAATGTAAATCTCTACTAATGTAAGCTCGCTCGATCTAAAATCAATTAGGACTTTTTCATGGTTGTAATGTGGGCTAAGGGACGGGTAGGATATATTTTAGGAATAGTGACTCAACCTCCTAAGCACTTTAACACATCATCAAATAACTTAAGCGCAAATTCTTCAACACCACTTCAATTTCACAAATAATATCACCCCAACAATATTTCCTCTTTCTTTAAGCACTACTTTAATTCATACCCACTAGCAAGAATAAGACAACAATTTATTCCTCTATATTTTTCTTTCTTTTTTTTTTTTTCGCTAGTGGCGTATTATTTTACAAAATAAGTGCACCCTTCTTTCTTTCATTGGTTCCACTCAAAAGTCACCCCACACTTAGTCCCTTCTTACTTCTTTTAGCGCTCATCTAACAATTAAAGTGCTTTAAGAGGTAAAAGGATCAAAACAATGTCAATTAAGAATAAAAAGGGTGTAGGCTTGTAATGTGGGTACCAAATAAAAGGTCTACAGGCTCAAAAGGTTTAACTAGGGATAGATTTTATTTGTGATAAGCAATAAGCTCAAAAAGATCAAAGAAAGCCTAAAATCATTTTTCAAACCGAGCATCACCTAAAATTTCGCTTCAACTCACATACCGGGCAAGTTCTAGACACAAGTACACTACATGGACTACACAAAAACCTCACCACACATGGCACATGACTCGCTAAGGACGGTCACATTCCGACTCTCAAACAATGCAAGTATTCACGGAGCAACGAGATATTAAGAATTAAGCGCAAAGTGAACACAAGTCAAGAAAATGAGAAATAGGCGCCACAAAACATGCTATCCGTTTTAACAAGGCATCATCAATAATTTCAGAGTGAGAAGGGAAGATATTGCATATGTAAAAGCCTAAATATGCCATTATCAACCAAGTCAAGGTCACCTAGGTTCATCATTCTTCCTCCTTTTATTCCCTACATTCCTACTCTACTCTAAAAAGAAAACAAAATTACCCGGTTCAAACTACATCCCATGGAAAAGAACCGAGGCACAAAGAAAAACCACAGGGGATTATTACTATCTACAAAGATACTATATATATATATATATATATATATTTTTTTTCATAATGATAAACTGATAGATAAACTGATAGTTACTCCATATAGATGAATTTACTGCTATTTTATGCCATTAATCCAGTGAATATTTTAGTACATTCATCCATACATCAAAACATGAATCACCCCCACCCCACACTTAGGACTGTGCGTTGTCCCCAACGCACACAAACAAGGTAAAGTAGGGTGAGAAGAACTCCCTCAAGTCAAGGTGGAGGGCTCATCCGCAGTCTGTGGAGGAGCATCTGCATCCATAGCATTCCTATCATCAACAACTGGTGCGGATTCTGTATCAGGTGTTACAGCGACCTCAGTAGGCCTGTTGAGTGGAGCCTCGGTGACTATGGGAGGAACAGGAGTGGATGGTCCGGCAGTGGATGATGCAATCAGCTGGGAGATGTCTGTACCTGCACATTGAACCAGAGCTCTGAGGAGTAATGATATCTCCTTCATCATCGTGGCCTGCTCGGTCTGAACTCGGCTTAGATCCGCACGAGTCTGTCTCAACTCATCCCTGGTGGCACTCAACTCGACACGAGTCGCTATCAGCTCAGCCCTGTTCTCATGCATATCTGCTTGCATATGCTCAAATAATTGTTGGATGGTGAGCTTAGAAGACCTTCCCTTGTTCGGCTCTAGAACATGAGTGACATCATATGGTCCTGGAGCTTTAGCCTCAATGTCGTCATTCTCCTTGTCCCATAGTACTCCCCTCTCTGTTAAAAAAGCCGTTAGGGTATTAGCAAAGAACAGCCTCCACTTGTAATTCATCCTGGTTCGCTGCATTTGATCATGCATGATGGCTCCGAAGTTGAGTGGTATCCCCTCTAATAAAGCATATAATACGAGTGCGCGGTAACGAGGGACATCAGTTTTATGTTGGCATGGCAGCAGGCGGTTACAAATGAAATTTAGAGCCACAAGTGCTAACGCACTCATGAATTCCTTTGCTATAGAGTGGTACTCCATACTCCCATGCTTCCATTCTGCATCCTTCCTGGTAGGGCATAGGACAGACTTAATGTGTGCATAATCTGGTGTTTTGCATATGGCGTCAAACCTGTCTGTAAGTGTGTGTGGCACCCTTAAGAAGTTATTCAGAGCTTCAGCTGACACATTAATATCTACCCCTCTTACTCGCACAATGTTTCCCCTTGCGTGACGCCAATTGGCATAGAGCTCTCTAACAATGGTGAGGTTGGCTTTGCCGTGACCTTTCAGAATGGGTCCCCATTTTTGTACCTCTCGAATTGACTTTAGAAACTCTGAGTACTTTGTCTTAAGTGGTCCGATGTTTATCGGCTTTTCCGAAATATACTTCTTTGAAACCAGTATCTTCTTATAGGCTCGGAATGCCTTCTCATTAACAAAGTATTTCTCCCAATCAACTCGGTCTATGGGTTCACCCTCGTCTTCATCACTCATGTTGACCTGTAGGTGGTCATTGTCCGAATCGGAATCGGATTCAGATTCTGTAGTAATCTTCTCCTTCCCTTTATCAGTCGGAGCACTCATTCTCGAAGCTTTTCTTTGGTATGTCACAGGCTCTCTTATCTCTATTCCTTTGCTTGGTGTAATACCCTTCTTCACTATCCTCCTGACCAATGTTTCCTCCTCCTCTTGCTCTGAATCATCACTTAACTGCCTAGGCAGCAGTTCCATTTCCTTCTCCGTCCGCTTCCTTTTTTTCTGTGGATTTGGACCGCCCGCTGCCCTTCCGGTAGGCTTTTTGGGCGGTTGCTTGTTACCATCTTTGTCTTGTTGCTTGGATGGTTTACTCACTGCTGTCATTTTACGAATCTAAGTACCTGCAATGCAAAGAATTCAACAATTAGCAGATGAAACAGCGAAGTTCATCTTGAAAGCAATTGCAACAGCTTGCAGACTTCAATTTATTCGTAAAGTCATGCCATTCACTCTTCATGGAATTGTAGCTCATGACTTTCAGCAAGTATGTGATAACTCTCTTCAAAAATTCAATTTCACATAGCCCCTCACTCGACCCCACACTTATTCTCAAGCATACACCAATGTTGCTCGGTTACTCAGACTTCACCGATGCCTAAATTTTCCTCAGGGACAATTCGTCGAACATGTGGTATGCAACAAGTGTGCCTAGTTCATTCTATCAGTTGAGCAATGCAACTACCCTCCCAAAGTTGGACGAGATGAAGGGAATTATAGTTTATCATCTCGCAACCATTACAACTACCAAGAACGACAGCCCTAAAAATTTTGAAATTGCAAAACCTACTTGTTGCTACCATTGAAGGAGGGAGGAGAGACGAATTAGGAGAGAAGCCAACGGAAGAACGAAGAGGATGATGCGTACCTGTCGCGTTTGAGCTTATTGCATTTGTATGCGTTACAATTTCGATGAGAGAATTCTGTTCTGCGTTCGTAGGCGTCGCCAAAAAGAGACGAGTGGATGCGTCGCAAGAAACGTTTTTTTCGAATAGGTTATCTTAAGATGTGTTAAAATATATATTACTTACCTGTGCGTGCGAGCTTTGACGCGACGCATCCCCTTGTCTTCCTTCAAAAATTTTCGGACGCGACACGGGCGCGATAGGCAGACTTCACTGCCTTGAGCAATTGGCCCATCAAAAATTTTTTTTTTTTTGCTGAGGGGGACGCGACGCATCCGCCTCGTTTTCTCATATCTGGGGAACTTTTTAGTTTTATTTTTTTTTTATTTTATTTTTTTTTTTTGAATAAGATCTATGTCCTACGAAAAGAAAAAAAATTTTAAAAATAAAAATAAAAATAAACTAACTAACTTGAGTGGCCTCCCAAGAAGCGCCTGATTTAACGTCGCGGCACGACGCAACATGTTCTTCATGCCTCCACTAAATCCATTGTGGTCTTGTGACGTGCAATGTCACCACCCCAATAGTGTTTTACTCTTTGGCCATTTACCAAGAATGTCGTATTGGACCCCTTATCACACAATTCTATCGCACCATGAGGTTTCACACTAACCACTTCAAACGGACCCGACCATCGAGATTTAAGCTTTCCTGGAAAAAGCTTTAGCCTTGAATTAAACAGTAGAATTTCTTGACCTGGTTCAAACTCACGATGTTGGATATGCTTATCATGCCATCTTTTGGTCTTCTCTTTATACAATTTGGCATTTTCATACGCATGCAATCGAAACTCATCAAGCTCGTTGAGTTGTAGCAATCTCTTCTCACCGGCCAAGTCCATCTCCATATTTAGCTTTTTAATCGCCCAATATGCTTTGTGTTCAAGCTCGACGGGTAGATGGAAGGCCTTCCCATAAACCAACCTGTACGGAGAAGTGCCTATTGGGGTCTTGTACGCAGTGCGATATGCCCATAATGCGTCATCCAGCTTCCCGGCCCAGTCCTTTCTATTCATACTTACTGTCTTTTCCAAAATCTGCTTGACCTCTCTGTTGGAAACTTCTACTTGACCACTCGTTTGGGGATGATAGGCAGTGGAAACTTTGTGCTTGACTCCGTATTTTGCAAGAATATTATTCAGCAGTTTGTTACAAAAGTGAGTTCCCCCGTCGCTTATCAACACTCTTGGGGTCCCAAAACGTGTGAAGATGTGCTTCTTTACAAAGCCTACCACAACCTTTGCGTCGTTAGTAGGAAGAGCTATGGCCTCTACCCACTTAGAAACATAGTCGAACCACCACCAAGATGTATCTGTGTCCGTTAGAATATGGGAATGGTCCCATAAAATCAATCCCCCAAACATCAAAAAGTTCTACCGCCAGTATATTTTGCAAGGGCATCTCGTGCTTCCTCGTGATAGTTCCAGTTCTTTGGCATCTATCACAATTTTTAACGAAGGCATGTGCATCCTTAAACAATTTTGGCCAATAAAAACCTGATTGTAGCACTTTTTGGGCGGTTCTATCCCCGCCGTGATGACCTCCATATGGTGACGCATGGCAGTCATGTAGTATAACCTTCATCTCTTCCTCAGGAACACACCTTCTCACCAACTGATCTGCACACTGCCTATATAGGAATGGCTCATCCCACACGTAGAACCTTACATCATGTAGGAATCTTCTTCTATTGTCAGCTGTCCATTCTAGTGGTGTCACCCCACTTGCGATAAAATTCACATAATCTGCATACCATGGGGCTTCACCTGAGGTGATTGCTAATATTTGCTCATCCGGAAATGTTTCTTTAATTGACCCTCCTTCAGCTACATGGTTCCGGCTCTCTAATCTGGACAAATGATCGGCCACTTGATTTTCTGTCCCTTTTCGATCTCGGATCTCTAAGTCAAATTCTTGCAAGAGGAGGACCCAACGAATCAGCCTCGGCTTGGCGTCTTTCTTTTCAAATAGGTATCTGATAGCTGAATGATCTGTGTAGACGATGACTTTGGTTCCCACTAGATAGGATCTGAACTTGTCAAACGCCCACACCACTGCAAGCAACTCCTTTTCAGTCACTGTATAATTCATCTGAGCTGGATTCATAGTTTTGCTTGCATAATAAATGGAGTGAAAGATTTTATCCCTCCTTTGCCCCAACACCGCTCCAATTGCTATGTCACTTGCATCGCACATCAACTCAAATGGTTGTGCCCAATCGGGGCCAATGATAATTGGTGCAGTCACCAATCTTCCCTTCAGCTCCTCAAATGCTTTCAGACATGCATTATCAAACTTGAAGGTAACGTCTTTCTCTAGAAGCCTGCACAAAGGGGAAGAAATTTTCGAAAAATCTTTAATGAAACGACGATAAAAACCTGCATGACCCAAGAAACTGCGAATGCCTTTGATGGATGTCGGCGGGGGCAATTTTTCGATCGTCTCCACCTTTGCTTTATCCACCTGTAGACCATCTTTTGAAACCTTGTGCCCCAAAACTATACCTTCACGTACCATGAAATGGCACTTTTCCCAATTTAGCACCAAGTTCGTCTCTTCACACCTAGCTAGCACTTTATCAAGGTTCATCAAACAACTATCAAAAGAACATCCAAACACAGAAAAATCGTCCATGAATACTTCTACATATCTTTCAACCATGTCAGTGAAAATAGCCATCATACACCTTTGAAAAGTCGCAGGTGCATTACAAAGACCGAAGGGCATTCTCTTGAACGCATACGTGCCATAAGGACATGTAAATGTAGTTTTCTCTTGGTCTTCTGGGGCTATAGCAATCTGATTATACCCTGAATAACCGTCCAGGAAACAGTAGTATTCCTGGCCAGCTAATCTATCAAGCATTTGGTCAATAAAAGGAAGGGGAAAGTGGTCTTTCCGGGTGGCATTGTTCAGTTTTCTGTAATCTATGCAAATTCTCCATCCAGTTACAGTTCTTGTAGGAATTAAGTCATTATTTTCATTAACTACTACGGTTATCCCCCCTTTCTTCGGCACACATTGAACGGGGCTTACCCATTTACTATCAGAGATTGGAAATACAATACCTGCATCAAGCCACTTAATCACTTCTTTTCTTAACACTTCTTTCATGATTGGATTTAGTCGGCGTTGGTGTTCTACACTTGGCTTGTGTCCGTCCTCCATGAGGATTTTGTGCATGCAGAAAGCTGGACTAATGCCTTTAATGTCAGACATTGTCCACCCAATTGCTCGCTTGTGCTCACGTAGCACCCTTAATAGCTTTTCTTCCTGTAATTTAGACAAGTGAGCAGAAATAATAACAGGTAAAGTGTCAGAACTTCCCAAATAAGCATATTGAAGGTGAGGGGGTAGGGGTTTAAGTTCCAAATTTGGAGCTTTTTCAATTGACGGCTTTGGTGGGGGGCCACTTGGCCTATTCAGGGGCTCAAACGGGATTATTCCTTGCATGTAACCACATGATGTATCTAGGATATGCATCATCTCCTCAACCTCATCATCCATCTCCAAGCTATCAAACATCATGATTGCTTTTTCTAAACAGTCGCCTAGATATACACTCGTGTCAAGAAGTTTCTCATCCACCTCCACCACAGATATCATAGAGAGCTCCTCATAGTGGCGGGGGAGTTGGATTGCTTTGTAGACATTGAAGACTGCCTCCTCATTGTCCACTCTCATAATCATTTTCCCTTCTCTCACTTTAATTATTGCATCGCCAGTAGCCAAGAGAGGTCGTCCCAATATGATTGGAACTTGTTCATCAGCCTCGAAGTCTAGAATAATGAAGTCAGCTGGGAAGATGAATTTTCCAATTTGCAGCAGCACATCTTCAATCACTCCTTCGGGGTAGGCTATGGACCTATCAGCTAATTGCAACATCACGGTGGTTGGTCTCGGAGCTCCCAGACCTAATTGCTTAAACAAGGATAAAGGCATCAGATTTATGCTTGCACCCAAATCACACAGAGCACGTCCCACGTTAATATTACCGATTTGTACTGGAATGGTGAAGCTGCCAGGGTCCTTAAGCTTTTGGGGAAGCTTGTTTTGGACCCTTGATGTGCACTCCTCAGTAAGTGCAACCGTCTCGAACTCAGTCAATTTCCTCTTATGAGCCACTATGTCTTTTATGTACTTAGCGTACTTTGGAATTTCACAAAGTACATCCACTAATGGAATATTTAATTGAACTTGACTCAGCATGGAGAGAAATTTGTTGAACATGCGATCGTCATTCCTTTTCTGCAATCTTTGGGGGAAAGGTGGTGGTGGCCTTGTAACCTCCATTTGCTCTGAACTTGCATCATCTTCCTTTGACTCTTGTGTTGCCTTAGGTGTCAACTCCCCCCCAGGTATAGGTTTTTCTTTTATCTTCCTTGGCACTTCCTCTAGTTCCCTCCCGTTTCTAAATGTAACTGCATTAATTTGAGGGTTCTTCTCTGTATCACTGGGAAGTGAGCCTGTAGGTCTAGTATTTTGGTTTGCTGCTAACTGCCCCATTTGCCTCTCAAGATTTCTGAAATCGGTCCTGAGCTGTTGATTGTCTAGTAACAACTTTTTCAGCAAGTCATTCGTACTTTCTTCCATTTGTTGGGGTGGCTTCTGAGGTTGAGTAAAATTCCCTTGAGGCCTATACTGATTCTGTTGACTTCCGCCCCATGAGAAGTTAGGATGATTCCTCCAGTTTGGGTTGTAAGTGTTCCCATATTGCGCATGTTGATTCATAGGACCTCTGTTTTGTTGCCCCACATAGTATATAGATTCAGGATTCGTGGGGCACATGTCAATCATATGACTGTCTCCGCATAGTTCGCAACAAATAGACATCTGCTGTACATGTTGCATTTGTTGTGTTGTCATTCTATTCATCTGATTTGCCAATTTTGCTATATCAGCTCTCATGGCGGAAAAGTCATCAAGCTCAATCAAACCGGCGGCCTTCTGTTTAATTCCCCTTCGTGAATCCCCCTCTCCTTGCCAATTATGGTCATTAGCAGTGAAATTATTTAGCAAGAGTTGTATTTCACTATACGGTCTTGCCATGCAACTACCCCCACAAGCTGAGTCAAGATTCATCTTTGATGCTTCATCTAACCCATCAACAAAAGTGTGACCCAATACCTCATCAGTTTGACAATGATGCGGGCAGTCTCTGAGTAGCTTCTTGTATCTTTCCCAAGCTTGAAGAAGTGTCTCGCCATCCCGTTGTTGGAACCCAAGAATTTGGCTCCTCAACGACTTTGTCTTCTTAGTTGGGAAAAACTTGATCAGGAATTTCCTTGCTAGATCATCCCAAGTGTGGATAGAGTTCGCGGGCTCCTTTTGCAACCATTCTTTAGCTTCCCCCAATAGTGAAAAAGGGAATAGTGTCAGCCTGACATAGTCCTTGGAGACGTTCGGATAATTGTAAGTGTCCGTGATTTCCAAGAAGTTCTGAATATGCCTCTGCGGGTCCTCATGAGATAGACCCACATATTGTCCTGTGGACTGAATCAGCTGTACCATGTACTGTTTGAGTTCAAAATGCCCAGTGATATCAGGCTTCACAATAGCCTGAGTCATATTCGCAAGATTGGGCCTTGCGGCTTCAATTACCGGACGCTCTTCATTGCCTGCCATATCTATTGGTTGTGGTTGGACTGCGATGTCCAAATCTCTTTCTATTCTCGTTCTAGCTTCGTGTTCCCTTCTCACTCTATGTAGTGTTCGTTCGATTTCTGGATCAAGAGGAATGAGGTTGTTTGCACTTCTACTCCTCTGCATTCGAGAGAAGACCCTGCGTTGACACAAACCAGGCAAACTGAAAATTAAAACTTGAAAACAAATATCTAATAAAAGCTTAACTTAGTCACGTAGCTAATTTCTAAGTCCCCGGCAACGTCGCCAAAAACTTGTTGCGACCAAACACACTCACGCAAGTATACGCGGTCGTCGAGTAATAAAGTGACTAAAAGTCGGATGTCGAACCCACGAGGACTTATGATTAACTATTAACTAAATTAGACTATCCTAATTATCTAAACAAGAATTAAATCTAAAAATATTTTATTCCAACTAATTAAATAAGAAAAATATAAATAATAAACTTTGAACAGAGAAAGAGCAGATTTTTATGATATCAATGTAATGAAAACGATCTAGGGTTATGGTCTATCTAACAATCCTATTGTATTCTTCAATTGAATTGACCGACTAATTTATCTAGCTTATTGGTTGACAGGGTTAATATTGCTCATAAGAATCTGTCGAGTTCTTACTCGCCTATTCCAGCTAACTTAACGCCTATATGTCTATGGAGTGAGAATCAACAAGAACGCATTTATAATTCCTGTAAATCAACCAAGCAAGGCAATTAGGTATATGTCTATCCTAACCACGAATCCGTTCCCCGATGCCCGAGTTCAAGAACTTGCCCTACTCAATCCTATATGCAATATAGAATTCCCACTTTCGAGTTCAATTCTAGATTCGTAGATAATATTCAATTGGTGATCAAGCAATTAAATAATTAAGTGCAAGATTGAATAAATAAACTAATATGATAAATCAAGTAGTCAAAATCAATATCCGAATAACAATAGTCATGAAAGAACCACAACCCTAGAACGTGAAGTTTAGCTCCACATAGACATGGTAGCCAAACAACAAATCATATAAAGAAACATAAAAATTACTAAGTTTGGTGGGAGAAAGATGAAACTTGATGAATTCCGGCCTCCACAGCTTTGTCGTGGCTTTTCCCCCCTTCCCAATATGTTAGATAACCTAAAAGAGGCGTTTTTAGCTTATATATTGCGTATAAAAGTCGTGGGCCAAAGCTCTCCTATTCCTAGTCCAATTCGGCTTCAGGGATTGATGCTAAGGTGGATGCGTCGCATCCACCTTGTCCTCCATTTCAATTTTTTTCCTGCGAAGGTGGATGCGACGCATCCACCTTGTCCTCTATTTCTCAGTTTTGCACGCGATGGTGGACGCGACGCATCCAGCCTTCTCTTCTACTTCCCAGTTTCGCACGCGATGGCGGACGCTATGGCCCAACTTCACTGCTAAGGTTGCATGCAGGATGATGTTTTCCTAGGTTGGATGCGACGCATCCAACCCTTCTTCCTCTGGCTAAACCACCTTTTCTTCATATTTTGCACTCCGAACACCTTAAATCGTCACATATACTTTAATTAGTCATCAAACCAATAATTTCACCATGTTGGGTGTTTTAAAGATTAAATAACATCAAAAAGTGGTTAAAACATGGGCAAAGTAACATCAACACATATCGAAATATGCCAAACATCAATCGCTCACTCTCACAAAGAAGTCACATGCATGCAATTGGTACCATAGGCTTGCCCTTAATGTAAATCTCTACTAATGAAAGCTCGCTCGATCTAAAATCAATTAGGACTTTTTCATGGTTGTAATGTGGGCTAAGGGACGGGTATGATATATTTAAGGAATAGTGACTCACCCTCCTAAGCACTTTAATACATCACAAAATTACTTTAAGCATTTTTTTCTTCAACCCCACTTCAATTTCACAAACAATATCACCCCCAAAACAGTCCCTTTTTCTTTAAGCACTACTTTAATTCATACCCACTAGCAAGAACAAGATAACAATTTATTCATTTCTATTTTTCCTTCTTTTTTTTTCCAGATTTTTCTCTTTTTTTTTTCTTTCAATGTCCGCTAGTGGTGTATTATTTTACAAAATACGTGCACCCTTCTTTCTTTCATTGGTTCCACTCAAAAGTCACCCCACACTTAGTCCCTTCTTACTTCTTTTAGCGCTCATCTAACAATTAAAGTGCTTTAAGAGGTAAAAGGATCAAAACAATGTCAATTAAGAATAAAAAGGGTATAGGCTTGTAATGTGGGTACCAAATAAAAGGTCTACAGGGTTAACTAGGGATAGATTTTATTTGTGATAAGCAATAAGCTCAAAAAGATCAAAGAAATCCTAAAATCATTTTTCAAACCGAGCATCACCTAAAATTTCGCTTCATCTCACATACCGGGCAAGTTCTAGACACAAGTACATTACATGGACAACACAAAAAACCTCACCACACATGGCACATGACTCACTAAGGACGATCACATTTCGACTCTCAAGCAATGCAAGTATTCACGGAGCCACGAGATATTAAGTATTAAACACAAGGTGAACATAAGTCATGTAAACGAGACATAGGCGCCACAAAACATGCTATCCAATTTAACAAGGCATCATCAATAAATTCAAATCATATAGAAGATACTACACATGCGAAAGCATAAATACGTTACTATCAAACAAGTCAAGGGCGCCTAGGTTCATCATTCTTGCTCCTTTTATTCCCTAAATTCCTAATCTACTCGTAAAGAAAAAAGCTACCCGGTTCAAACTACATCCCATGGAAAAGAACCGAGGCACAAAGAAAAACCACAGGGGATTATTACTACCTAAAGAAAGCTAAAAGACATATTTTGAATTTTTGTTTAGACTTTAATCCCTCAAGAAAACTGTCTAGGAGATCAATCGTCGGGAAAAGTCCAATTTTTCTACTTTTTTGTTTTTTTTTTTAATTTCTTTTTTCTTTTTTTTTCTTTTTTTTCACAAAAGCTACTACACTTAAGAATGAGTACTACAACTAAGCTAAAATAGCACAGAAACTCATCCAAACGATCTCCTCACCCCACACTTAAAATTTTGCAATGTCCTCAATGCACATTATAAATAATAAGAGGGTAAACGAGACTCCCTGGTAGGCCAAAGGCCGAAGCAATAGCGGCTCACGAGGTACTCAGATTTTCCCCAGGCATCGTCCTTTGTGTGGGCACCCCACACTTAGTCCTCACCATCTAGCTCGCTTTTGCACTCTTCTAATGGCTTTGCTTCCTATGCTCATAATCCTACAAAACAAAAATAAATACTACAAAATAATAAAAATAAAATAAAATAAAATGTAAACAAAAATAAAAGAAAGCAGTAAAGCTGGGTTGCCTCCCAACAAGCGCCTGATTTAACGTAGCGGCACGACGTGAACCACTTTTTGCCTCCATCTCGAACTTATGAATTGAGCCCCTAACATGGCATCCAGTTTGCGGCTATGCTCCAGTGGTGGGGCTACAAAGATAACCAGGCCAAGTAATAAATTTTTCACTCTACACTTCTCGGCCTTTAGATGAGGAATGTAATTTTTGCTTTTTGGCACAACAAATTCAAAAATATAGGCACTCTCATCCTCACCCTTTGACCCCCTCATTGGCTCAGATGGCTCGATTGCTATCTTACTATCTAAACACAATGTGGAAAAATGATTGGAATGAGGTCTAATACGCCTTAACTCATGAATTGTACTACTATTTACATCCCCATATATACACACACTCAAGTCTCCCAAAGTAATGTTATCTATTCCCTCATATGACTCTAGAGCATTCTTCTCAACATTGGATTCCTCAAGAAAAACATGGTCTAATGATTGGTATTCTCGTTTTAGCTTCTCAATTTGGTCTAGAAGATTTTTTTCAGCTTCACACAACTCATCATTAAATTGTTGGCCATTACACGCATCAACCTTTTCATTCAAATTTGCATCCAAGTTATGCACAGCCAAGCCAAAATTATCAATTTTATGTGCAAGATCATCTCTCTCCTTAGACCAATCATTCACCAACGTTGTCAGAAGACAACGTCGTTCCGCATATTCCCTTAATCGAGAATATTCGTCCCAATACCAACCCTTACTCCCATATTCAAATTCAGCTTTCCAAGAGTTCAGGTCATGACAAGCCCAAAATGACGGGCCATATAAGTCTTCCGTCAACCAAGAGTCTTCATCAATAACCTTACCTCTATATATTTCATCCCCAGATGTCATGGTGAAAGAACTAGAAACACACTAAGAGAAAAATCAAATAGTTATAAAAATAAAATATTTTCAAAAACAGAAGAAAAAAAAACTTGTAAAGATAAAAGTAAAAGCCTAATGTAGAAAAATAGTTAATTTCTAAGTCCCCGGCAACGGCGCCAAAAACTTGATGGGACCAAACATACTCACGTAAGTATACGCGGTCGTCAAGTAATAAAGTGACTAAAAGTCGGATGTCGAACCCACGAGGACTTATGATTAACTATTAACTAAATTAGACTATCCTAATTATCTAAACAAGAATTAAATCTAAAAATATTTTATTCTAAACTAATTAAATAAAAAAATATAAATAATGAACTTTGAACAGAGAAAGAGCAGATTTTTATGATATCAATGTAATGAAAACGATCTAGGGTTATGGGCTATCTAACAATCCTATTGTATTCTTCAATTGAATCGACCGACTAATTTATCTAGCTTATTGGTTGACAGGGTTAATATTGCTCATAAGAATCTGTCGAGTTCTTACTCGCCTATTCAAGCTAACCTAACGCCTATATGTCTATGGAGTTAGAATCAACAAGAACGCATTTATAATTCCTGTAAATCAACCAAGCAAGACAATTAGGTATATGTCTATCCTAACCACGAATATGTTCCCCGATGCCCGAGTTCAAGAACTTGCCCTACTCAATCCTGTATGCAATATAGAATTCCCACTTTCGAGTTCAATTCTATATTCGTAGATAATATTCAATTGGTGATCAAGCAATCAAATAAATATGCGCAAGATTGAATAAATAAACTAATATGATAAATCAAGAAGTCAAAATCAATATCCGAATAACAATAGTCATGAAAGAACCACAACCCTAGAACGTGAAGTTTAGCTCCATATAGACATGGTAGCCAAACAACAAATCATACAAAGAAACATAAAGATTACTAAGTTTGGTGGGAGAAAGATGAAACTAGATGAATTCCGGCCTCCACAGCTTTGTCGTGGCCTTTTTCCCCCTTCCCAATATGTTAGATGACCTAAAAGAGGCATTTTTGGCTTATATATTGCGTACAAAAGTCGTGGGCCAAAGTTCTCCTATTTCTAATCCAAATCAGCTTCAGGGATTGATGCTAGGGTGGATGCGTCACATCCACCTCGTCCTCCACTTCTCAGCTTCGCATGCTAGGGTGGATGCTTCGCATCCACCTCGTCCTCCACTTCTCAGCTTTGCCCAGGTGCGGATGCTAAGGCGGATGCTATGGGCCGACTTCACTGCTAAGAGTGTACGAAATCTGATCTTTTTCTAGATTGGATGCGACGCATCCAATCTCTCTTCCTCTACCTAGAGCACCTTTTCTTCATATTTTTGCACTCCATACACCCTAATTCACCCCACACAACTCAATTAGTCATAAAACCAATAATTAAACCATGTTGGGCATTTTAAAGATCAAATAACATCAAGAAGCGGTTAAAACATGGGTAAAGTAACATCAACACATATCGAAATATGCCAAACATCACCGCCCCGTCATGATTGCACCTCGTTGTTTTGCATTTTACGGCCAAAAAACTAGAATTCCGCCTGATTCAAATATTTTCGTATGCAATAGCCCACGCCTTCCGAGTGGCCCCGGGCCCCCAGAACCGGATCGCCTAAAATTTTTCTAGGCCATCAAATACAACCTAAGGAACCATACTCACCGCCCCGTCATGATTGCTCCTCGTGTTTTTGCGTTTTACGGCCAAATAACTAGAATTCCGCTAGATTCCCATATTTTCGTGTGCTTTAGCCGAGGTCTTCCGAGTGGACCCGGGCTCCCCAGACCCAGATCGCCTAAAACTTTTTCGGGCCATAAAATATGAACTAAGGAACCATAGTCACTGCCCCGTCATGTTTGTTCCTTATTTTTTGCATTTTAAGGCAAGAAAACTACAATTCCACTTGATTTGCATATTTTTGTATGCTATCGCCCACGCATTCCGAGAGGGCCGGGCCCCAGAATCGGATCGCCTAAAAATTTTTCGGGCTATCAAATACGACCTAAGTAACCATAGTCACCGCCCCGTCATGACTGCTCCTCATTTTTTTTGCGTTTTATGGCCAAAACTCTAGAATTCTGGATGATTCCCTTATAGCCCACGCCTTCCGAGTGGCCCTGGGCCCCCAGAATCGGATCGCCTAAAATTTTTTCGAGCTATCAAATACGAACTAAGAAAAAATAGCCAACGCCCCGTCATGACTGCTCCTTGTTGTTGTTTGCATTTTACGGCCAAAAAACTAGAATTCTGCCCGATTCCCATATTTTCGTGTACTATAGTCCATGTCTTCCGAGTGGCCTCGGGCCCCCAGAACCGGATCGCCTAAAAATTTTTTGGGCTATCAAATACGACCTACGGAAAAATAGCCAACGCCCCGTCATGATTGCTCCTCATTGTTTTGTATTTTACAGCCAAAAAACTAGAATTCTGCCCGATTCCCATATTTTCGTGTGCTATAGCCCACACATTCCGAGTGGGCCCGGGCCCCCAGACCCGGATCAACATAAAAATTTCCAGGCCATCGAATATGACCTAAGGAACCATAGTCACCGCCCCGTCATGACTGCTCCTCGTGTTTTAGCGTTTTACTGCCAAAAAACTAGAATTCCGCCCGATTCCCATATTTTTATGAGCTATAGTCCACGCCTTTCGAGTGGGCCCGGGCCCCCCAGAATCGGATCGCCTAAATTTTTTTCGGGCCATCAAATACGACCTAAGGAACCATAGTCACCGCCCCACCATGACTGCTCCTCGTTGTTTTGTGTTTTATGGCCAAAAAACTAGAATTCCGCCCTATTCCCATTTTTTCGTGTGCTATAGCCCACGCCTTCTGAGTGGTCTCGTGCCCCTTTGGAACCAGATCGCCTAAAACTTTTCCGGGCCATCAAATACGACCTAAGGAACCATAGTCACCACCCTGTCATGAATGCTCCTAATTTCTTTGCGTTTTACGGCAAAAAAACTAGAATTCCGCCCGATTCCCACATTTTCGTGTGCTATGACCCACGCCTTCCGAGTGGGTCCGGCCCCCCAGAACCGGATCGCCTAAGAAAAATTTTCGGGCCATCAAATATGAACTAAGGAACCATAGTAACCACCCCGTCATGACTGCTCCTAATGTCTTTGCGTTTTACAGCCAAAAAACTAGAATTTAGCCCGATTCCCATATTTTTGTGTGCTATAGCGCATGCATTTGGTGTGGGCCTGGGCCCCCAGAATCGGATCGCCTAAATTTTTTCGGACCATCAAGTACGACCTAAGGAACCATAGTCACCACCCCGCCATGACCTCTCCTCTTCTCTTTATGTTTTACGGCCAAAAAACTAGAATTCCGCCCTATTCCCATATTTTTGCGTGCTATATCCCATGCCTCCCGAGTGGGCCCGAGCCCCCAGAACCGGATCGCCTAAATTTTTCCGGGCCATCAAATACAAACTAAGGAACCATAGTCACCGCCCCGTCATGACTGCTCCTAATGTCTTTGCGTTTTACAGCCAAAAAACTAGCATTCCGTTTGATTCCCATATTTTCGTGTGCTATAGCGCACGCCTTCGGTGTGGGCCCGGGCCCCCAGAACCGGATCGCCTAAATTATTTTCGGGCCATCAAATATGACCTAAGGAACCATAGTCACTGCCCCGCCATGACTGCTCCTCGTGTTTTAACCTTTTACTGCCAAAAAACTAGAATTCTGCCAGATTCCCATATTTTTGTGTGCTATAGCCCACGCCTTCCGAGTGGGCCCCGGCCCCCCAGAACTGGATCGCCTAAATTTTTTCCGGGCCATCCAATACGACCTAAGGAACCATAGTCACTGCCCCACCATGACTGCTCCTCGTTGTTTTGTGTGTTATGGCAAAAAAACTAGAATTCCGCCCTATTCCCATTTTTTGTGTGCTATAACCCACGCCTTCTTAGTGGTTCCGTGCTCCCGTTAAACCGGATCACCTAAAACTTTTCCATACCATTCAATATGACCTAAGGAACCATAGTCACCACCTCGCCATGACTGCTCCTAATTTCTTTGCATTTTACGGCCAAGAAACTAGAATTCCGCCCGATTCCCACATTTTCGTGTGCTATGGCCCACGCCTTCCGAGTGGGTTGGGCCCCCCAAAATCGGATCGCCTAAATAAAATTTCAGAGCCATCAAATACATCCTAAGGAACCATCGTCACCGCCCCGCCATGATCGTTCCTCGTTTTTTTTGCGTTTTACGGCCAAAAACTAGAATTCTGCCCGATTCCCATATTTTCATGTGCTATATAGCCCACGCCTTTCGAGTGGGCCCGGGCCTCCCGAATCGGATCGCCTATAATTTTTTTGGGCCATAAGATATGACCTACAAAACCATAATCACCGCCCTGTCATGACTACTCCTCGTTGTTTTGCGTTCTACGGCCAAAAAACTAGAATTCCGCCCTATTCCCATTTTTTCGTGTGCTATAGCCCATGCCTTCTGAGTGGTCTCGTGCCCCTTTGGAACTGGATCGCCTAACACTTTTCCGGGCCATCATATATGACCTAATAACAATAGTAACCACCCCGTCATTACTGCTCCTAATTTCTTTGCATTTTACGGCAAAAAAACTAAAATTCCGCCCGATTCCCACATTTTCGTGTGCTATGGCCCCCGCCTTCTGAGTGGGTTGGGCCCCCCAGAACCGGATCGCCTAAGAAAAATTTCCAGGTCATAAAATATGAACTAAGGAACCATATTCACCACCCCGTCATGATTGCTCCTCGTGTTTTTGCGTTTTACGGCCAAATAACTAGAATTCTGCTAGATTCCCATATTTTCTTGTGCTTTAGCCGAAGCCTTCCGAGTGGACCCAGGCTCCCCAGACCGGGATCGCCTAAAACTTTTCCGGGCCATAAAATACGAACTAAGGAACCATAGTCACCGCCCCTCCATGTTTGTTCTTTATTTTTTGCATTTTATTGCAAGAAAACTACAATTCCACCTGATTCCCATATTTTCGTATGCTATAGCCCATGCATTCCGAGAGGCCCAGGCCCCCAGAATCGGATCGCCTAAAATTTTTTTGGGCCATCAAATACGACCTAAGTAACTATAGTCACCACCCCGTCATGACTGCTCCTCCTTTGTTTGGCATTTTACGGCCAAAAAACTAGAATTTGGCCTGATTCCCTTATTTTCGTGTCCTATAGCCCACGCCTTTCGAGTGGCCACGGGCCCCCAGAACCGGATCGCCTAAAATATTTTTGGGCTATCAAATACGAACTAAGAAAAAATAGCCAACGCCCCGTCATGACTTCTCCTTGTTGTTGTTTGCATTTTACGGCCAAAAAACTAGAATTCTGCCCAATTCCCTTATTTTCGTGTGCTATAGCCCATGCCTTCCGAATAGCCCCGGGCACCCAGAACCGGATCGCCTAAAATTTTTTCGGGCTATCAAACACGACCTAAGGAAAAATAGCCAATGCCCCGTCATGACTGCTCCTCGTTTGTTTTGCATTTTACAGCCAAAAAACTAGAATTCTGCCCGGTTCCCATATTTTCGTGTGCTATAGCCCACGCATTCCGAGTGGGCCCGGTCACCCCAGACCCGAATCACCAAAAAATATTTTGGGCCATCGAATACGACCTAAGGAACCATAGTCACCGCCCCGTCATGACTGCTCCTCGTGTTTTAGTGTTTTACTGCCAAAAAACTAGAATTCCGCCCGTTTCCCATATTTTTATGAGCTATAGCCCACGTCTTCTGAGTGGGCCTGGGCTCCCCAGAACCGAATCGCCTAAACTTTTTCCGATCAATCAAATACGACCTAAGGAACCATAGTCACCTCCCCGCCATGACTGCCCCTCGTTGTTTTGCGTTTTATGGCCAAAAAACTAGAATTCCGCCCTATTCCTATTTTTTCGTGTGCTATAGCCCATGCCTTCTGAGTAGTCCCGTGCCCCCTTGAAACCGGATCGCCTATAACTTTTCTGGGCCATCAAATACGACCTAAGGAACCATAGTCACTGCCCCGTCATGACTGCTCATAATTGTTTTGCGTTTTACGACCAAAAAACTAGAATTATGCCCGATTCCCACATTTTCGTGTGCTATGGCCCACGCCATCCAAGTGGGTCGGGCCCCCCAGAATCAGATCGCCTAAAAAAAATTTCGCGCTATCAAATAATAAATAAGGAACCATTGTCACCGCCCCGTCATGACTGCTCCTAATGTCTTTGCATTTTACAGCCAAAAAACTAGAATTCCGCCCGATTCCCATATTTTCGTATGCTATAGCGCACGCATTTGGAGTGGTCCCGGGTCCCCAGAACGGGATCGCCTAAATCTTTTCCGGGCCATCAAATATGACCTAAGGAACGATAGTCACCGCCCCTCCATGGCCGCTCCTTTTTTCTTTACGTTTTACGGCCAAAAAATGAGAATTCCGCCCTATTCCCATATTTTCGTGTGCTATAGCCCACGCCTCCCGAGGGGCCCCGGGCCCCCCAGAACCGGATCGCCTAAAATTTTTTCGGGCCGTCAAATACGAACTAAGGATCCATAGTCACCACCCCGTCATGACTGCTCCTAATGTCTTTGCGTTTTACAGCCAAAAAACTAAAATTATGCCTAATTCCCATATTTTCGTGTGCTATAGCGCACGCCTTGGGTGTGGGCCCGCGCCCCCAGAACCGGATTGCCTAAATTTTTTCTGGGCCATGAAATACGACCTAAGTAACCATAGTCACCGCCCCTCCATGACCGCTCCTCTTTTATTTTTGCATTTTACGGGCAAAAAACTACAATTCCGCCCGATTCCCATATTTTCGTATGCTATAGTCCACGCATTCCGAGTGGGCTGGGCCCCCGAAACCAGATCGCCTAAAATTTTTCCAAGCCATCAAATACGACCTAAGTAACCATAGTCACCGCCCTGTCAAGACTGCTCCTCGTTTGTTTTGCGTTTTACGGCCAAAAAACTAGAATTCTGCCCGATTCCCATATTTTTGTGTCCTATAGCCCATGCTTTCTGAGTGGCCCATGGCCTCCAGAACCGAATCACCTAAAAATTTTTCGAGCTATCAAATATGACCTAAGGAAAATAGCTAACGCCCTGTCATGACTGCTCCTCGTGTTTTTTTCTTTTTACGGCCAGAAAACTAGAATTCTGCGTGATTCCCTTATTTTCATGTGCTATAGCACACGCCTTCCGAGTGGCCCCGGGCCCCCAGAACTGGATCGCCTAAAATTTTGTCGGTCTATAAAATATGACCTAAGGAAAAATAGCCAATGCCCCATCATGACTGCTCCTCATTTTTTTGCATTTTACGGCCAAAATACTAGAATTCTGCCCGATTCCCATATTTTCGTGTGTTATAGCCCACACATTCCGAGTGGGCCCGGGCCTCCCAGAACCGGATCGCGTAAATTTTTTCCGGACAATCAAATACGACCTAAGGAACCATAGTCACCGCCCCTCCATGACTTCTCCTCGTTGTTTTGTGTTTTACGGCCAAAAAACTAGAATTTTGCACTATTCCCATTTTTTCGTGTGCTATAGCCCACGCCTTCTGAGTGGTCCCGTACCTCTTTGGAACCGGATCGCCTAAAACTTTTCCGGTCCATCAAATATGACCTAAGGAACCATAGTCACCACCCCGTCATAACTGCTCCTAATTAATTTGCGTTTTACAGCGAAAAAACTAGAATTCTGCCTGATTCCAACATTTTCGTGTGCTATGGCCCACGCCTTCCGAGTGGGTCGGGCCCCCCAGAACCGGATCGCCTAAGAAATATTTTCGAGCCATCAAATACGAACTAAGGAACCATAGTCACCACCCCATCATGACTGCTCCTAATGTCTTTGCATTTTATAGCCAAAAAACTAGAATTCCGCCTGATTCCCATATTTTTGTGTGTTATAGCGCACGCATTTGGTGTGGGCCAGGGTCCCTAGAACCGGATCGCCTAAATTTTTTCTGGGCCATCAAATACAACCTAAGAAACCATAGTTACCGCCTCGCCATTACCTCTCCTCTTTTCTTTATGTTTTACGGCCAAAAAAGTAGAATTCTGCCCTATTCCCATATTTTCGTGTGCTAAAGCCCACGCCTCCCGAGTGGGCCCGGGCCCCCCAGAACCAGATTGCCTACATTTTTTCGGGCCATCAAATTTGAACTAAGGAACCATAGTCACTGCCCCGTCATGACTGCTCCTAATGTCTTTGCGTTTTACAGCCAAAAAACTAGAATTTCGCCCGATTCCCATATTTTCGTGTGCTATAGCGCACGCCTTCGGTGTGGGCCCGGGCCCCCAAAACCGCATCACCTAAATTTTTTCAGGGCCATCATGTTTTAGCGTTTTACTGCCAAAAACTAGAATTCCGCCCGATTCGCATATTTTTGTGTGCTATAGCCCACGCCTTCCGAATGGGCCCGGGTCCCCCAAAATCGGATTGCCTAAATTTTATCCGGGCCATCAAATATGACCTAAGGAACCATAGTCACCGCCCCGCCATGACTGCTCCTCGTTGTTTTGCGTTTTACGGCCAAACAACTAGAATTCTGCCCTATTCCCTTTTTTCGTGTGCTAGCCCACGCATTCTGAGTGGTCCCGTGCCCCCTTGGAACCGGATCGCCTAAAACATTTCCGGGCCATCAAAAATGAACTAAGGAACAATAGTCACCGTCCCATCATGACTTCTCCTAATTTCTTTGCGTTTTACGGCCAAAAAACTAGAATTCCGCCAGATTCCCACATTTTCGTGTGCTATGGCCCACGGCTTCCGAGTTGGTCGGGCCCCCCAGAACCGGATCACCTAAATAAGTTTTTGAGCCATCAAATACGACCTAAGGAACCATCGTCACTGCCCCGCTAAGACAATTCTGCATTGTTTTGCGTTTTACAGCCAAACACCTAGAATTCCGCCTGATTCCCATATTTTCATGTGCTATATAGCCCACGCCTTCCGAGTGGGCCCGGGCCCCCCGAATCGGATCGCCTAAAATTTTTCTGGGCCATCAAATACGACCTACGGAACCATAATCACTGCCCCGTCATGACTACTCCTCGTTGTTTTGCGTTCTACGGCCAAAAAACTATAATTCTGCCCGATTCCCATATTTTCGTGTGCTATAGCCCACGCCTTCCGAGTGGGCCCGGGCCCACCAGAACTGGATCGCCTAAAATTTTTCTGCGCCATCAAATACGAGCTAAGGAACCATAGTCACTGCCCCTTCATGACTTCTCCTCATTGTTTTTGCGTTTTATGGCCAAAAAATAGAATTTCGCCCGATTCCTATATTTTCGTGTGCTATAGCCCACGCCTTCCGAGTGAGTCGAGCCCCCCAGAACCGGACCGCCTAAAAGTTTTTCGGGCCATCAAATACGACCTAAGGAACCATAGTCATCGCCCCGTCATGACTACTCCTCCTGTATTTTGCGTTTCACGGCCAAAAAACTAGAATTCCGCCCGATTCCCATATTTTTGTGGCCTATAGCCCATGCTTTCCGAGTGGGTCGAGCCCCCAGAATCGGATCGCCTAAAAATTTTCTGGGCCATCAAATGCAACCTAAGGAACCATAGTCACCGCCCTGCCATGACCGTTCCTCATTTATTTGCGATTTATGGCCAAAAAACTAGAATTCTGCCCGATTCCCATATTTTCGTGTGCTATAGCCCACGCTTTCTGAGTGGGCCCGGGCTCCCTAGAAATGCGGATCGCCTAAAAATTTTTCGGGCCATAAAAATGACCTAAGGAACCATAGTCACCGCCCCGACATGACTGCTCCTCATTTTTTTGCGTTTTATGGCCAACAAACTTGAATTCTGCCCGATTCCCATATTTTCGTGTCCTATAGCCCACGCCTTCCGAGTGGGTCGGGCCCCCCAGAACTAGATCGCCTTAAATTTTTCCGATCCATCAAATACGACCTAAGGAACCATAGTCACCGCCCCTCCTTGTCTGTTCCTCGTTTATTTGAGTTTTACGGACAAAAAACTAGAATTCTGCCCGATTCCCATATTTTCATGTGCTATAGCTGACGCCTTCCGAGTGGGCCCGGGCCCCCACCATCGGATCGCCTAAAACTTTTTTGGGCCATCAAATACGACTTAAGGAACCATAGTCACTGCCTCTCCATGACCGTTCCTTTGGTCTTTTTGCGTTTTAAGGCCAAAAAACTAGAAGTCCGCCCGATTCCCACATTTTCGTGTACTATATTGCCACGCTTTCCGAGTGAGCCCGGGCCCCCTAGAATCGGATTGCCTAAAATTTTTTCGGGCCACCAAATACGACCTAAGGAACCATAGTCACCGCCCCATCATGACTACTCCATGTTTGTTTTATGTTTTACGGCCAAAAAGCTAGAATTCTGCCTGATTCCCATATTGTCGTGTGCTATAGCCCACGCCTTCCGAGTGGGCCCGATCCCCTAGAAAAGCGGATTGCCTAAAAATTTTCCGGGCCATCAAATACCACCTAAGGAACCATAGTGCCTGCCCTGTCATGACTTCTCCTCATTGTTTTGCGTTTTATGGCCAAAATACTAGAATTCTGCCCGATTCCCATATTTTTATGTGCTATAGCCCACGCCTTCCGAGTAGGTCGGGCCCCCCCAGAACCGGATCTCCTAAAATTTTTTCAGGCCATCAAGTACGACCTAAGGAACCATAGTCACCGCCCCTCCATGACCGTTCCTCATTTATTTGAGTTTTACGAATAAAAAACTAAAATTCCCCCAATTCCCATATTTCGTGTGCTATATCCCACGCCTTCCGAGTGGGCCCAGGCCCCCCATCATTGGATCGCCTAAAAATTTTTTGGGCCATCAAATACGACCTAAGTCACCATAGTCACCACCCTGTCATGACTGCTCCTCGCTTTTTTGCATCTTACGGCCAAAAAACTAGAATTCTGCCTGATTCCCATATTTTCGTGTGCTATAGCCCACACCTTCCGAGTGGGTCGGGCCCCTCAGAACAGGATCGCCTAAAGGTTTTCCGGGCCATCAAATATGACCTAAGTCACCATAGTCACCACCCTGTCATGACTGCTCCTCGCTTTTTTGCATCTTACGGCCAAAAAACTAGAATTCTGCCTGATTCCCATATTTTCGTGTGCTATAGCTCACACCTTCCGAGTGGGTCGGGCCCCTCAGAACAGGATCGCCTAAAGGTTTTCCGGGCCATCAAATACGACCTAAGTCACCATAGTCACCACCCTGTCATGACTGCTCCTCGCTTTTTTGCATCTTACGGCCAAAAAACTAGAATTCTGCCTGATTCCCATATTTTCGTGTGCTATAGCCCACACCTTCCGAGTGGGTCGGGCCCCTCAGAACAGGATCGCCTAAAGGTTTTCCAGGCCATCAAATATGACCTAAGGAACCATAGTCACTACCCCTCCATGACCGTTACTCGTTTATTTGCGTTTTACGGCCAAAAAACAAGAATCCGCCTGATTCCCATATTTTCGTGTGCTATAGCCCACGCCTTCCGAGTGGGACCGGGCCCCCCAGAATCGGATAGCCTAAAAATTTTTCGGGCCATCAAATACGACCTAAGAAACCATAGTCACCGCCCCGTCATGACTACTCCATATTTTTTGTTTGCGTTTTACGGCCAAAAAACTAGAATTCTGCCTGATTCCCATATTGTCGTGTACTATAGCCCACGCCTTTCGAGTGGGCCCAGGCCCCCTAATAATGCGAATCGCCTAAAAATTCTCCAGGACACCAAATACGACCTAAGGAACCATATTCACCGCCCCGACATGACTGGTCCTCATTGTTTTGCATTTTATGGCTAAAAAACTTGAATTCTTTCCGATTCCCATATTTTCATGTGCTATAGGCCACGCCTTCCGAGTGGGTCGGGCCCCCCAGAACCGGATCGCCTAAAATTTTTCCGGGTCATCAAATACGACCTAAGGAACCATAGTCACTGCCCCGCCATGACCGTTCCTCTGTTTGTTTTGCGTTTTAAGGCCAAAAAACTAGAATTCCGCCCGATTCCCATATTTTTGTGTGCTATATAGCCCACGCCTTTCCGAGTGGGCCCGGGCCCCCCAGAATCGGATCGCCTAAACTTTTTTCGGGTCATCAAATACGACCTAAGGAACCATAGTCACAGCCCCGTCATGACTACTCCATGTTTGTTTTGCGTTTTACGGCCATAAAGCTAGAATTCTACCTGATTCCCATATTGTCGTGTGATATAGCCCACGCCTTCCGAGTGGGCCCGGTCCCCTAGAAAAGCGGATCACCTAAAAATTTTATGGGGCCATGAAATACCACCTAAGGGACCATAGTCACCGCCCCATCATGATTTCTCCTCATTTTTTTGCGTTTTATGGCTAAAAAACTAGAATTCTAACCGATTCCCATATTTTCGCGTGCTATAGCCCACGCCTTCCGAGAAGGTCGGGCCCCCCAGAACCGGATCGCCTAAAAGTTTTTCGGGCCATCAAATACGACCTAAGGAACCATAGTCAACGCCCCGCCATGCATGCCCTTCGTTGTTTTGTATTTTACGGCCAAAAAACTAGAATTGTGCCCGATTCCCGAATGTTCGTGTGCTATAGCCCATGCCTTCCAAGTGGGTCAGGCCCCCCAGAACCGGATCGCCTAAATTTTTTCCAGGGCATCAAATACAACCTAAGGAACCAAAGTCACTGCCCTTCCATGACCGTTCCTCGTTTATTTGCATTTTACGGCCAAAAAACTAGAATTCCTCCCGATTCCCATATTTTTGTGTACTATATCCCAAGCATTCTGAGTGGGCTCGGGCCGCCCGGATCCCAATCGCTTAAAATTTTTCAAAGCCATCAAATACGACCTAAGGAATCATTGTCACTGCCCCGACATGACCGTTCCTCATTTTTTTGCATTTTAAGGAAAAAAAACTAGAATTCCCCCCGGTTCCCACATTTTCGTGTGCTATATAGCAAACGCCTTGCGAGTGGGCCTGGGCCCCCCAGAATCGGTTCGCCTAAAAAATTTTCGAGCCATCAAATACGACCTAAGGAATCATAGTCACTGCCCTGACATGACCGTTCCTCATTTTTTTGCATTTTAAGGCAAAAAAACTAGAATTCCCCCCGGTTCCCATATTTTCGTGTGCTGTATACCTAACGCCTTGCGAGTGTGCCCGGGCCCCCCAGAATCGGTTCGCCTAAAACATTTTCGGGCCATCAAATACGACCTAAGGAACCATAGTCACTGCCCCGTCATGACTACTCCATGTTTCTTTTGCGTTTTACGGTCAAAAAACTAGTATTCTACCTGATTCCCATATTGTCGTGTGCTATAGCCCACGCATTTCGAGTGGGCCCGGGCTCCCTAGAAAATCAGATCGCCTAAAAAAAATTTGGACCATCAAATACGACCTAAGAAACCATAGTCACCGCCCCGTCATGACTGCTCCTCATTGTTTTGTATTTTATGGCCAAAAAACTAGAATTCTGCCCGATTCCCATATTTTCGTGTGCAATAGGCCACGCCTTTTGAGTGGGTCGAGCCCCCCAGAACCGGATCGCCTAAAAATTTTTTTTGGGCCATCAAATACGACCTAAGGAACCATAGTCACTGCCCCTCCATGACCGTTCCTCGTTTATTTGCGTTTTATGGCCAAAGAACTAGAATTCCGCCTGATTCCCATATTTTCGTGTGCTATAGCCCACGCCTTCCGAGTGGGCCCGGGCCCCCCATCATCGGATCGCCGAAATTTTTTTTGGGCCATCAAATACAACCTAAGAAACCATAGTAATCACCCCGCTAAAACTGCACCTCATGTATTTTTTTTTTACGGCCAAAAAACTAGAATTCTGCCTGCTTCCCATATTTTCGTTTGCTATAGCCCACGCCTTCCGTGTGAGCTCGGCCCCCCTAGAAAAATGGATCGCTAAAAAATTTTCCAGGCCATTAAATACGACCTAAGGAACCATACTCACCTCCCCGTCATGACTGCTCCTCATTATTTTGCGTTTTATTGCCAAAAATAAGAATTCCACCCGATTCCCATATTTTCTTGTGCTATAGCCCACGCCTTTCGAGTGGACCCGTGCCCCCCAGAACCGGATCACCTAAAAAAATTTAGGGCAATTAAATACGACATAAGGAACCATAGTCATCGCCCCGTCATGACTGCTCCTCATTTCTTTGCGTTTTACGGCCAAAAAACAAGAATCCGCCTGATTCCCATATTTTCGTGTGCTATAGCCCACGCCTTCCGAGTGGGACCGGGCCCCCCAGAATCGGATAGCCTAAAAATTTTTCGGGCCATCAAATACGACCTAAGAAACCATAGTCACCGCCCCGTCATGACTACTCCATATTTTTTGTTTGCGTTTTACGGCCAAAAAACTAGAATTCTGCCTGATTCCCATATTGTCGTGTACTATAGCCCACGCCTTTCGAGTGGGCCCAGGCCCCCTAATAATGCGAATCGCCTAAAAATTCTCCAGGACACCAAATACGACCTAAGGAACCATATTCACCGCCCCGACATGACTGGTCCTCATTGTTTTGCATTTTATGGCTAAAAAACTTGAATTCTTTCCGATTCCCATATTTTCATGTGCTATAGGCCACGCCTTCCGAGTGGGTCGGGCCCCCCAGAACCGGATCGCCTAAAATTTTTCCGGGTCATCAAATACGACCTAAGGAACCATAGTCACTGCCCCGCCATGACCGTTCCTCTGTTTGTTTTGCGTTTTAAGGCCAAAAAACTAGAATTCCGCCCGATTCCCATATTTTTGTGTGCTATATAGCCCACGCCTTTCCGAGTGGGCCCGGGCCCCCCAGAATCGGATCGCCTAAACTTTTTTCGGGTCATCAAATACGACCTAAGGAACCATAGTCACAGCCCCGTCATGACTACTCCATGTTTGTTTTGCGTTTTACGGCCATAAAGCTAGAATTCTACCTGATTCCCATATTGTCGTGTGATATAGCCCACGCCTTCCGAGTGGGCCCGGTCCCCTAGAAAAGCGGATCACCTAAAAATTTTATGGGGCCATGAAATACCACCTAAGGGACCATAGTCACCGCCCCATCATGATTTCTCCTCATTTTTTTGCGTTTTATGGCTAAAAAACTAGAATTCTAACCGATTCCCATATTTTCGCGTGCTATAGCCCACGCCTTCCGAGAAGGTCGGGCCCCCCAGAACCGGATCGCCTAAAAGTTTTTCGGGCCATCAAATACGACCTAAGGAACCATAGTCAACGCCCCGCCATGCATGCCCTTCGTTGTTTTGTATTTTACGGCCAAAAAACTAGAATTGTGCCCGATTCCCGAATGTTCGTGTGCTATAGCCCATGCCTTCCAAGTGGGTCAGGCCCCCCAGAACCGGATCGCCTAAATTTTTTCCAGGGCATCAAATACAACCTAAGGAACCAAAGTCACTGCCCTTCCATGACCGTTCCTCGTTTATTTGCATTTTACGGCCAAAAAACTAGAATTCCTCCCGATTCCCATATTTTTGTGTACTATATCCCAAGCATTCTGAGTGGGCTCGGGCCGCCCGGATCCCAATCGCTTAAAATTTTTCAAAGCCATCAAATACGACCTAAGGAATCATTGTCACTGCCCCGACATGACCGTTCCTCATTTTTTTGCATTTTAAGGAAAAAAAACTAGAATTCCCCCCGGTTCCCACATTTTCGTGTGCTATATAGCAAACGCCTTGCGAGTGGGCCTGGGCCCCCCAGAATCGGTTCGCCTAAAAAATTTTCGAGCCATCAAATACGACCTAAGGAATCATAGTCACTGCCCTGACATGACCGTTCCTCATTTTTTTGCATTTTAAGGCAAAAAAACTAGAATTCCCCCCGGTTCCCATATTTTCGTGTGCTGTATACCTAACGCCTTGCGAGTGTGCCCGGGCCCCCCAGAATCGGTTCGCCTAAAACATTTTCGGGCCATCAAATACGACCTAAGGAACCATAGTCACTGCCCCGTCATGACTACTCCATGTTTCTTTTGCGTTTTACGGTCAAAAAACTAGTATTCTACCTGATTCCCATATTGTCGTGTGCTATAGCCCACGCATTTCGAGTGGGCCCGGGCTCCCTAGAAAATCAGATCGCCTAAAAAAAATTTGGACCATCAAATACGACCTAAGAAACCATAGTCACCGCCCCGTCATGACTGCTCCTCATTGTTTTGTATTTTATGGCCAAAAAACTAGAATTCTGCCCGATTCCCATATTTTCGTGTGCAATAGGCCACGCCTTTTGAGTGGGTCGAGCCCCCCAGAACCGGATCGCCTAAAAATTTTTTTTGGGCCATCAAATACGACCTAAGGAACCATAGTCACTGCCCCTCCATGACCGTTCCTCGTTTATTTGCGTTTTATGGCCAAAGAACTAGAATTCCGCCTGATTCCCATATTTTCGTGTGCTATAGCCCACGCCTTCCGAGTGGGCCCGGGCCCCCCATCATCGGATCGCCGAAATTTTTTTTGGGCCATCAAATACAACCTAAGAAACCATAGTAATCACCCCGCTAAAACTGCACCTCATGTATTTTTTTTTTACGGCCAAAAAACTAGAATTCTGCCTGCTTCCCATATTTTCGTTTGCTATAGCCCACGCCTTCCGTGTGAGCTCGGCCCCCCTAGAAAAATGGATCGCTAAAAAATTTTCCAGGCCATTAAATACGACCTAAGGAACCATACTCACCTCCCCGTCATGACTGCTCCTCATTATTTTGCGTTTTATTGCCAAAAATAAGAATTCCACCCGATTCCCATATTTTCTTGTGCTATAGCCCACGCCTTTCGAGTGGACCCGTGCCCCCCAGAACCGGATCACCTAAAAAAATTTAGGGCAATTAAATACGACATAAGGAACCATAGTCATCGCCCCGTCATGACTGCTCCTCATTTCTTTGCGTTTTACGGCCAAAAAACTAGAATTCCGCCTGATTCCTATATTTTCGTGTTCTATAGCCCACGCCTTCTGAGTGGGTCAGGCCCTCCAGAACCAGATCGCCTAAAACTTTTCCGGGCCATCAAATATGACCTAAGGAACCATAGTCACCACCCCTCCATGACCGTTCCTCGTTTATTTGAGTTTTACCCTGCAAAAAACTAGAATTCCGCCCGATTCCCATATTTTCGTGTGCTATAGCCCACGCATACTGAGTGGGCCCGGGTCCCTAGACCTGGATCATCTAAAAAATTTCCGGGCTATCAAATACGACCTAAGGAACAATAGTTACCGCCCTATCATGACTGCTCCTTGTTTTTTTTTTGAATTTTACATCCAAAAAACTAGTATTCCGCCTGATTCCCATATTTTCATGTGCTATATAGCCCACGCCTCCCGAGTGGACCCGGTCCCCCAAGAACCAGGTCGCCTAAAATTTTTCTGGGCCATCAAATACGACCTAAGGAACCATAGCCACCGCCCCGTCATTATTACTTCTCATTTCTTTGCGTTTTACGGCCAAAAAAATAGAATTCCGCCTAATTCTCATATTTTCGTGTGCTATAGCCCACGCCTTCCGAGTGGTGTCGGGCCCCCAGAACCGGATCACCTAAAAATTTTTTGGGCCATCAAATACAACCTAAGGAACCATAGTCACCGCCCTGCCATGACCGTTCCTCGTTTATTTGCGATTTACGGCCAAAAAACTAGAATTCTGCCCGATTCCCATATTTTCGTATGCTATAGCCCACGCCGTCCTAGTGAGCAGAGCCCCCCGGACATGGATCGCCTAAAATCTTTTCGGGCCAAACAAATGACCTAAGGAAAAATAGTCACCGCCCTACCTTGACCGTTCCTCGTTTATTTGCATTTTACGGCCAAAAAACTAGAATTCCGCCCGATTCCCATATTTTTGTGTACTATATCCCAAGCATTCCGAGTGGGCTCGGGCCGCCCGGAACCGAATCGCTTAAAATTTTTAAAAGCCATCAAATACGACCTAAGGAATCATAGTCACTGCCCTGACATGACCGTTTCTCATTTTTTTGCATTTTAAGGAAAAAAAACTAGAATTCCCCCCGGTTCCCACATTTTCGTGTGCTATATAGCCAACGCCTTGCGAGTGGGCCCGGGCCCCCCAGAATCGGTTCGCCTAAAAATTTTTTGAGCCTTCAAATACGACCTAAGGAATCATAGTCACTGCCCCGACATGACCGTTCCTCATTTTTTGGCATTTTAAGGCAAAAAAACTAGAATTCCCCTCGGTTCCCACATTTTCGTGTGCTGTATACCTAACGCCTTGCGACTGTGCCCGGGCCCCACAGAATCGGCTCGCCTAAAAAATTTTCGGGCCATCAAATACGACCTAAGGAACCATAGTCACTGCCCCGTCATGACTACTCCATGTTTCTTTTGCGTTTTACGGTCAAAAAACTAGTATTCTACCTGATTCCCATATTGTCGTGTGCTATAGCCCACGCCTTCCGAGTGGGCCCGGGCTCCCTAGAAAATCGGATCGCCTAAAAAAATTTTGGACCATCAAATACGACCTAAGGAACCATAGTCACCGCCCCGTCATGAATGCTCCTCATTGTTTTGTATTTTATGGCCAAAACACTAGAATTCTGCCCGATTCCCATATTTTCGTGTGCTATAGCCCACGCCTTTTGAGTGGGTCGAGCCCCCCAGAACCGGATCGCCTAAAAAATTTTTCCGGGCCATCAAATATGACCTAAGGAACCATAGTCACTGCCCCTCCATGACCGTTCCTCGTTTATTTGCGTTTTACGGCCAAAGAACTAGAATTCCGCCTCATTCCCATATTTTCGTGTGCTATAGCCCACGCCTTCCGAGTGGGCCCGGGCCCCCCATCATCGGATCGCCGAAAATTTTTTTGGGCCATCAAATACAACCTAAGAAACCATAGTAATCACCCCGCTAAAATTGCACCTCATGTATTTTTTTTTACGGCCAAAAAACTAGAATTCCGCCTGCTTCCCATATTTTCGTTTTCTATAGCCCACGCCTTCCGTGTGAGCTCGGCCCCCCTAGAAAAATGGATCGCTAAAAAATTTTCCAGGCCATCAAATACGGCCTAAGGAACCATACTCACCGCCCCGTCATGACTTCTCCTCATTATTTTGCGTTTTATTGCCAAAAAATAAGAATTCCACCCGATTCCCATATTTTCTTGTGCAATAGCCCACGCCTTTCGAGTGGACCCGTGCCCCCCAGAACCGGATCACCTAAAAAAAATTTGGGCAATTAAATATGACATAAGGAACCATAGTCATCGCCCCGTCATGACTGCTCCTCATTTCTTTGCGTTTTACGGCCAAAAAACTAGAATTCCGCCCGATTCCCATATTTTCGTGTTCTATAGCCCACGCCTTCTGAGTGGGTCAGGCCCTCCAGAACCGGATCGCCTAAAACTTTTCCGGGCCATCAAATATGACCTAAGGAACCATAGTCACCACCCCTCCATGACCTTTCCTCGTTTATTTGAGTTTTACCCTGCAAAAAACTAGAATTCCGCCCGATTCCCATATTTTCGTGTGCTATAGCCCACGCATACCGAGTGGGCCCGGATCCCTAGACCTGGATCATCTAAAAAAATTTCGGGCTATCAAATACGACCTAAGGAAAAATAGTCACCGCCCTATCATGACTGCTCCTTGTTGTTTTGCATTTTACGTCCAAAAAAATAGTATTCTGCCTGATTCCCATATTTTCATGTGCTATATAGCCCACGCCTCCCGAGTGGACCCGGTCCCCCCAGAACCAGGTCGCCTAAAATTTTTCTGGGCCATCAAATACGACCTAAGGAACCATAGTCACCGCACCATCATTATTACTTCTCATTTCTTTGCGTTTTACGGTCAAAAAACTAGAATTCCGCCTAATTCTCATATTTTCGTGTGCTATAGCCCACGCCTTCCGAGTGGGTCGGGCCCCCCAGAACCGGATCACCTAAAAATTTTCTGGGCCATCAAATACAACCTAAGGAACCATAGTCACCGCCCTGCCATGACCGTTCCTCGTTTATTTGCGATTTACGGCCAAAAAACTAGAATTCTGCCCGATTCCCATATTTTCGTATGCTATAGCCCACGCCTTCCTAGTGAGCAGAGCCCCCCGGACATGGATCGCCTAAAATCTTTTCGGGCCAAAAAAATGACCTAAGGAAAAATAGTCACCGCCCTACCATGACCGTTCCTCGTTTATTTGCATTTTACGGCCAAAAAACTAGAATTCCGCTCGATTCCCGTATTTTTGTGTACTATATCCCAAGCATTCCGAGTGGGCTCGGGCCGCCCGGAACCGAATCGCTTAAAATTTTTAAAATCCATCAAATACGACCTAAGGAATCATAGTCACTGCCCCGACATGACCGTTCCTCATTTTTTTGCATTTTAAGGAAAAAAACTAGAATTCCCCCCGGTTCCCACATTTTCGTGTGCTATATAGCCAATGCCTTGCGAGTGGGCCCGGGCCCCCCAGAATCGGTTCGCCTAAAAAATTTTCGAGCCATCAAATACGACCTAAGGAATCATAGTCACTGCCCCGACATGACCGTTCCTCATTTTTTTGCATTTTAAGGCAAAAAAACTAGAATTCCCCCCGGTTCCCATATTTTCGTGTGCTGTATACCTAACGCCTTGCGAGTGTGCCCGGGCCCCCCAGAATCGGTTGGCCTAAACAAATTTCGGGCCATCAAATACGACCTAAGGAACCATTGTCACTGCCCCATCATGACTACTCCATGTTTCTTTTGCGTTTTACGGTCAAAAAACTAGTATTCTACCTGATTCCCATATTGTCGTGTGCTATAGCCCACGCCTTTCGAGTGGGCCCGGGCTCCCTAGAAAATCGAATCGCCTAAAAAAATTTTTGACCATCAAATACGACCTAAGGAACCATAGCCACCGCCCCGTCATGACTGCTCCTCATTGTTTTGTATTTTATGGCCAAAAAACTAGAATTCTGCCCGATTCCCATATTTTCATGTGCTATAGCCCACGCCTTTTGAGTGGGTCGAGCCCCCCAGAACCGGATCGCCTAAAAAAATTTTCCGGGCCATCAAATACGACCTAAGGAACCATAGTCACTGCGCCTCCATGACCGTTCCTCGTTTATTTGTGTTTTACGGCCAAAGAACTAGAATTCCGCCTGATTCCCATATTTTCGTGGGCTATAGCCCACGCCTTCCGAGTGGGCCCGGGCCCCCCATCATCGGATCGCCAAAAATTTTTTTGGGCCATCAAATACAACCTAAGAAACCATAGTAATCACCCCGCTAAAACTGCACCTCATGTATTTTTTTTACGGCCAAAAAACTAGAATTCCGCCTGCTTCCCATATTTTCGTTTGCTATAGCCCACGCCTTCCGTGTGAGCACGGCCCCCCTAGAAAAATGGATCGCTAAAAAATTTTCCAGGCCATCAAATACGACCTAAGGAACCATACTCACCGCCCCGTCATGACTGCACCTCATTGTTTTGCGTTTTATTGCCAAAAAATAAGAATTCCACCCGATTCCCATATTTTCTTGTGCTATAGCCCACGCCTTTCGAGTGGACCCGTGCCCCCCAGAACCGGATCACCTAAAAAAATTTTGGGCAATTAAATACGACATAAGGAACCATAGTCATCGCCCCGTCATGACTGCTCCTCATTTCTTTGCGTTTTACGGCCAAAAAACTAGAATTCCGCCCGATTCCCATATTTTCGTGTGCTATAGCCCACGCCTTCTGAGTGGGTCAGGCCCTCCAGAACCGGATCGCCTAAAACTTTTCCGGGCCGTCAAATATGACCTAAGGAACCATAGTCACCACCCCTCCATGACCGTTCCTCGTTTATTTGAGTTTTACCCTGCAAAAAACTAGAATTCCGCCCGATTCCCATATTTTCGTGTGCTATAGCCCACGCATACCGAGTGGGCCCGGGTCCCTAGACCCGGATCATCTAAAATTTTTCCGGGCTATCAAATACGACCTAAGGAACAATAGTCACCGCCCTATCATGACTGCTCCTTGTTGTTTTGCATTTTACGTCCAAAAAACTAGTATTCCGCCTGATTCCCATATTTTCGTGTGCTATATAGCCCACGCCTCCCGAGTGGACCCGGTCCCCCCAGAACCAGATCGCCTAAAATTTTTCCGAGCCATCAAATACGACCTAAGGAACCATAGTCACCGCCCCGTCATTATTACTTCTCATTTCTTTGCGTTTTACGGCCAAAAAACTAGAATTCCGCCTAATTCTCATATTTTCGTGTGCTATAGCCCACGCCTTCCGAGTGGGCCGGGCCCCCCAGAACCGGATCACCTAAAAATTTTCTGGGCCATCAAATACAACCTAAGGAACCATAGTCACCGCCCTGCCTTGACCGTTCCTCGTTTATTTGCGATTTACGGCCAAAAAACTAGAATTCTGCCCGATTCCCATATTTTCGTATGCTATAGCCCACGCCTTCCTAGTGAGCAGAGCCCCCCGGACATGGATCGCCTAAAATCTTTTCGGGCCAAAAAAATGACCTAAGGAAAAATAGTCACCGCCCTACCATGACCGTTCCTTGTTTATTTGCATTTTACGGCCAAAACACTAGAATTCTGCCCGATTCCCATATTTTTGTGTACTATATCCCAAGCATTCCGAGTGGGCTCGGGCCGCCCGGAACCGAATCGCTTAAAATTTTTCAAAGCCATCAAATACGACCTAAGGAATCATAGTCACTGCCCCGACATGACCGTTCCTCATTTTTTTGCATTTTAAGGAAAAAAAACTAGAATTCCCCCCGGTTCCCACATTTTCGTGTGCTATATAGCCAACGCCTTGCGAGTGGGCCCGGGCCCCCCAGAATCGGTTCGCCTAAAAATTTTTCGAGCCATCAAATACGACCTAAGGAATCATAGTCACTGCCCCGACATGACCGTTCCTCATTTTTTTTCATTTTATGGCAAAAAAACTAGAATTCCCCTCGGTTCCCACATTTTCGTGTGCTGTATACCTAACGCCTTGCGACTGTGCCCGGGCCCCACAGAATCGGCTCGCCTAAAAAATTTTCGGGCCATCAAATACGACCTAAGGAACCATAGTCACTGCCCCGTCATGACTACTCCATGTTTCTTTTGCGTTTTACGGTCAAAAAACTAGTATTCTACCTGATTCCCATATTGTCGTGTGCTATAGCCCACGCCTTCCGAGTGGGCCCGGGCTCCCTAGAAAATCGGATCGCCTAAAAAAATTTTGGACCATCAAATACGACCTAAGGAACCATAGTCACCGCCCCGTCATGACTGCTTCTCATTGTTTTGTATTTTATGGCCAAAAAACTAGAATTCTGCCCGATTCCCATATTTTCGTGTGCTATAGCCCACGCCCTTTGAGTGGGTCGAGCCCCCCAGAACCGGATCGCCTATAAATTTTTCCGGGCCATCAAATACAACCTAAGGAACCATAGTCACTGCCCCTCCATGACCGTTCCTCGTTTATTTGCGTTTTACGGCCAACGAACTAGAATTCCGCCTGATTCCCATATTTTCGTGTGCTATAGCCCACGCCTTCTGAGTGGGCCCGGGCCCCCCATCATCGGATCGCCGAAAATATTTTTGGGCCATCAAATACAACCTAAGAAACCATAGTAATCACCCCGCTATAACTGCACCTCATGTATTTTTGTTTTACGGCCAAAAAACTAGAATTCCGCCTGCTTCCCATATTTTCGTTTGCTATAGCCCACGCCTTCCGGGTGGGCTCGGCCCCCCTAGAAAAATGGATCGCTAAAAAATTTTTTAGGCCATCAAATATGACTTTAGGAACCATAGTCACTGCCCCGTCATGACTGCTCCTCATTGTTTTGCGTTTCATTGCCAAAAAAATAAGAATTCCACCCGATTCCCATATTTTCTTGTGCTATAGCCCACGCCTTTCGAGTGGACCCGTGCCCCCCAGAACCGGATCACCTAAAAAAGATTTGGGCCATTAAATACGACATAAGGAACCATAGTCATCGCCCCGTCATGACTGCTCCTCATTTCTTTGCGTTTTACGGCCAAAAAACTAGAATTCCACTCGATTCCCATATTTTCGTGTGCTATAGCCCACGCCTTCTGAGTGGGTCAGGCCCTCCAGAACCGGATCACCTAAACCTTTTCCGGGCCATCAAATATGACCTAAGGAACCATAGTCACCACCCCTCCATGACCGTTCCTCGTTTATTTGAGTTTTACCCTGCAAAAAACTAGAATTCCGCCCGATTCCAATATTTTCGTGTGCTATAGCCCACGCATACCGAGTGGGCCCGGGTCCCTAGACCCGGATCATCTAAAATTTTACCGGGCTATCAAATACGACCTAAGGAACAATAGTCACCGCCCTATCATGACTGCTCCTTGTTGTTTTGCATTTTACGTCCAAAAAACTAGTATTCCGCCTGATTCCCATATTTTCGTGTGCTATATAGCCCACGCCTCCCGAGTGGACCCGGTCCCCCCAGAACCAGATCGCCTAAAATTTTTCCGGGCCATCAAATACTACCTAAGGAACCATAGTCACCGCCCCGTCATTATTACTTCTCATTTCTTTGCGTTTTACGGCCAAAAAACTAGAATTCCGCCTAATTCTCATATTTTCGTGTGCTATAGCCCACGCCTTCCGAGTGGGTCAGGCCCCCCAGAACCGGATCACCTAAAAATTTTCTGGGCCATCAAATACAACCTAAGGAACCATAGTCACCGCCCTGCCATGACCGTTCCTCGTTTATTTGCGATTTACAGCCAAAAAACTAGAATTCTGCCTGATTCCCATATTTTCGTATGCTATAGCCCACGCCTTCCTAGTGAGCAGAGCCCCCCGGACATGGATCGCCTAAAATCTTTTCGGGCCAAAAACATGACCTAAGGAAAAATAGTCACCGCCCTACCATGACCGTTCCTTGTTTATTTGCATTTTACGGCCAAAACACTAGAATTCTGCCCGATTCCCATATTTTTGTGTACTATATCCCAAGCATTCCGAGTGGGCTCGGGCCGCCCGGAACCGAATCGCTTAAAATTTTTCAAAGCCATCAAATACGACCTAAGGAATCATAGTCACTGCCCCGACATGACCGTTCCTCATTTTTTTGCATTTTAAGGAAAAAAACTAGAATTCCCCCCGGTTCCCACATTTTCGTGTGCTATATAGCCAACGCCTTGCGAGTGGGCCCGGGCCCCCCAGAATCGGTTCGCCTAAAAATTTTTTGAGCCATCAAATACGACCTAAGGAATCATAGTCACTGCCCCGACATGACCGTTCCTCATTTTTTTGCATTTTAAGGCAAAAAAACTAGAATTCCCCTCGTTTCCCACATTTTCGTGTGCTGTATACCTAACGCCTTGCGACTGTGCCCGGGCCCCACAGAATCGGCTCGCCTAAAAAATTTTCGGGCCATCAAATATGACCTAAGGAACCATAGTCACTGCCCCGTCATGACTACTCCATGTTTCTTTTGCGTTTTACAGTCAAAAAACTAGTATTCTACCTGATTCCCATATTGTCGTGTGCTATAGCCCACGCCTTCCGAGTGGGCCTGGACTCCCTAGAAAATCGGATCGCCTAAAAAACTTTTGGACCATCAAATACGACCTAAGGAACCATAGTCACCGCCCCGTCATGACTGCTCCTCATTGTTTTGTATTTTATGGCCAAAAAACTAGAATTCTGCCCGATTCCCATATTTTCGTGTGCTATAGTCCACGCCCTTTGAGTGGGTCGAGCCCCCCAGAACCGGATCGCCTAAAAATTTTTCCGGGCCATCAAATACAACCTAAGGAACCATAGTCACTGCCCCTCCATGACCGTTCCTCGTTTATTTGCGTTTTACGGCCAAAGAAATAGAATTCCGCCTGATTCCCATATTTTCTTGTGCTATAGCCCACGCCTTCCGAGTGGGCCCGGGCCCCCCATCATCGGATCGCCGAAAATTTTTTTGGGCCATCAAATACAACCTAAGAAACCATAGTAATCATCCCGCTATAACTGCACCTCTTGTATTTTTGTTTTACGGCCAAAAAACTAGAATTCCGCCTGCTTCCCATATTTTCGTTTGCTATAGCCCACGCCTTCCGTGTGGGCTCGGCCCCCCTAGAAAAATGGATCGCTAAAAAATTTTTCCGGCTATCAAATACGACCTAAGGAACCATAATCACCGCCCCGTCATGACTGCTCCTCATTGTTTTTCATTTTATTGCCAAAAAATAAGAATTCCACCCGATTCCCATATTTTCTTGTGCTATAGCCCATGCCTTTCGAGTGGACCTGTGCCCCCCAGAACCGGATCACCTAAAAAAAATTTGGGCCATTAAATACGACATAAGGAACCATAGTCATTGCCCCGTCATGACTGCTCCTCATTTCTTTGCGTTTTACGGCCAAAAAACTAGAATTCCGCTCGATTCCCATATTTTCGTGTGCTATAGCCCACGCCTTCTGAGTGGGTCAGGCCCTCCAGAACCGGATCGCCTAAAACTTTTCCGGGCCATCAAATATGACCTAAGGAACCATAGTCACCACCCCTCCATGACCGTTCCTCGTTTATTTGAGTTTTACCCTGCAAAAAACTAGAATTTCACCCGATTTCCATATTTTCATGTGCTATAGCCCACGCATACTGAGTGGGCCCGGGTCCCTAGACCCGGATCATCTAAAAATTTTTCGGGCTATCAAATACGACCTAAGGTACAATAGTCACCGCCTTATCATGACTGCTCCTTGTTGTTTTGCATTTTACGTCCAAAAAACTAGTATTCCGCCTGATTCCCATATTTTCGTGTGCTATATAGCCCACGCCTCCCGAGTGGACCCGGTCCCCCCAGAACCAGATCGCCTAAAATTTTTCCGGGCCATCAAATACGACCTAAGGAACCATAGTCACCGCCCCATCATTATTTCTTGTCATTTCTTTGCGTTTTACGGCCAAAAAACTAGAATTCCGCCTAATTCTCATATTTTCGTGTGCTATAGCTCACGCCTTCCGAGTGTGTCGGGCCCCCCAGAACCGGATCACCTAAAAATTTTCTGGACCATCAAATACAACCTAAGGAACCATAGTCACCGCCCTGCCATGACCGTTCCTCGTTTATTTGCGATTTACGGCCAAAACACTAGAATTCTGCCCGATTCCCATATTTTCGTATGCTATAGCCCACGCCTTCCTAGTGAGCAGAGCCCCCCGGAACATGGATCGCCTAAAATCTTTTCGGGCCAAAAAAATGACCTAAGGAAAAATAGTCACCGCCCTGCCATGACCTTTCCTCGTTTATTTGCGTTTTACAGCCAAAAAACTAGAATTCCGCCCGATTTCCATAATTTCGTGTGCTATAGCCCACACATTTCTCCTGGATTGCCTAACATTTTTCTGGGCCTCAAAAACAACCTGAGGAAAAATAGTCAACGCCTCGTCATGACTGCTCCTCATTTATTTGCGTTTTACGGCCAAAAAACTAGAATTCTGCCCGATTCCCATATTTTTGTGTGCTATAGCCCACGCCTTCCGAGTGGGCCCGGGCCCCCAGACCCGGATCGCCTAAAAAAATTTTGCGCCATCAAATACGACCTAAGAAACAATAATCACCGCCCCGTCATGATTGCTCCTTGTTTTTTTGCGTTTTACGGCCAAAAAACAAGAATTCTGCCTCATTCAAATATTTTCGTGTGCTATCGCCCACACCTTCCGAGTGGCCCCAGGCCCCCAGAACTGGATCGTCTAAAAATTTTTCGGGCCATCAGATATGACCTAAGGAACCATAGTCGTCGCCCCGCCATGACAACTCCACATTTCTTTGTGTTTTAGGACAAAAAAACTAGAACTCCGCCCAATTCCCATATTATCGTGTGATATAGCCTACGCTTTCCGAGTAGCCCCGGTCCCCCCAGAATCAGATCGCCTAAAATTTTTTTGGGCCATCAAAATACGACCTAAGGAACCATAGTCACCGCCCCATCATGACTGCTCCTCGTGTTTTGGCATTTTACAGCCAATTCTCATATTTTCGTGTGATTTAGTCCACGCCTTCGGTGTGGGCTCGGGCCCCCAGAACCGAATCGCTTAAATTTTTTCCGGGCCATCAAATACGACCTAAGGAACCATAGTCACTGCCTCGTCATGACTGCTCCTCATTTATTTGCGTTTTATGGCCAAAAAACTAGAATTTCGCCCGATTCCTATATTTTCATGTGCTATAGCCCACGCCTTCCGAGTGGGCCTAGGCCCCCGGAACCAGATCTCCTAAAAAACTTTCGGGCTATCCAATACGACCTAAGGAACCATAGTCACCTCCCCGTCATGACTGCTCCTCGTGTTTTTGCATTTTATGGCCAAATAACTAGAATTCCGCCCGATTCCCATATTTTCATGTGCTATAGTCCACGCCTTCCGAGTGGGCCATAGAATACGATCTAAGGAACCATAATCACCGCTCTGCCATAATCGTTCCTCGTTTTATGCATTTTATGGCTAAAAACTAGAATTCTGCCCGATTCCCATATTTTCGTGTGCTTTAGCCGACGCCTTCCGAGTGTACCCGGGCTCCCCAGACCCGGATTGCCTAAAACTTTTCTGGGCCATAAAATATGACCTAAGGAACCATAGTCACCGCTCTGCCATGATCGTTCCTTATTTTTTGCATTTTATGGCCATAGAACTACAATTCCGCCCGATTCCCATATTTTCGTATGCTATAGCCCATGCCTTCCGGGTGGGCTGACCCCCGGACTCGGATAGACTAAAATTTTTTTGGGCCATCAAATACGACCTAAGGAACCATAGTCACCACCTCGCCATGACCATTCCTCGTTTGTTTGCGTTTTACGGCCAAAAAACTAGAATTTTGCCCGAATCCCATATTTTCGTGTGCTATAGTCCACGCCTTCCGAGTTGGCCCGGGACCCCTAGAACCGGATCTCCTAAAAGGTTCCGCGCCATCGAATACGACCTAAGGAACCATAGTTACCGCCCTGTCATGATTGCTCCTCGTTTGTTTGTGTTTTATGGCCACAAAACTAGAATTCCGCCTGATTCAAATATTTTCGTGTGCTATAGCCCACACATTCCAAGTGGCCCCGGTTCCCCAGAACCGGATAGCCTAAAATTTTTCCGGGGCATCATATACGACCTAAGGAACCATAGTTTCTGCTCCGCCATGACTGCTCCTCATTTCTTTGTGTTTTACGGCCAAAACACTAGAACTCCACCCGATTCCCATATTATCGTGTGCTATAGCCCACGCATTCCAAGTGGGCCCGAGCCCCCCAGACCCGGATCGCCTTAAACAATTTTTCTGAGCCATCTAATACGACCTAAGGAACCATAGTCACTGCCCCTCCATGACCTTTCCTCATTTGTTTGCGTTTTACGGCCAAAAAACTAGAATTCCGCCTGTTTCGCATATTTTCGTGTGCTATAGCTTACGCCTTCCAAGTGGGCCCAGGATCCCCAAAACCGAATCACCTAAAATTTTTCTAGGCCATCAAAATACGACCTAAGGAACCATAGTCACCTCCCCGTCATGACTGCACCTCGTGTTATTGCGTTTTACGACCAAATAACTAGAATTCCGCCCGATTCCCATATTTTCGTGTGCTATAGCCCACGCCTTCGGTGTGGGCCAGGGCCCCCAGAACCGGATCTCTTAAATTTATTCCGGGCCATCAAATACGACCTAAGGAACCATAGTCATCGCCCCGTCATGACTGCTCCTCATTGCTTTGCGTTTTACGGCCAAAAAACTAGAATTCCGCCTGATTCCCATATTTTCGTGTGCTATATCCCCCGCCTTTCGAGTGGGCCCAGGCCCCCAGAACCGGATCTCCTAAAATCTTTTCGGGCTATCCAATACGACCTAAGCAACCATAGTCACCTCCCCATCATGATTGCTCCTCATTTATTTGCATTTTACGGCCAAAAAACAAGAATTCCGCCTAATTCAAACATTTTTGTGTGCAATAGCCCACGCCTTCCGAGTGGCCCCGGGCAACCAGAATCGGATCGCCTTAAACAATTTTTCCGAGCCATCTAATACGACCTAAGGAACTATAGTCACCGCCCCTCCATGACCTTTCCTCAATTTTTTGTATTTTACGGCCAAAAAACTAGAATTCCAACCGATTCGCGTATTTTCGTGTGCTATAGCTTATGCCCTCCAAGTGGGCCCAGGATCCCCAAAACCGGATCGCCTAATATTTTTCTAGGCCATCAAAATATGACCTAAGGAACCATAGTCACCTCCCCATCATGACTGCACCTCGTATATTTGCGTTTTACGATCAAATAACTAGAATTCCGCCTGATTCCCATATTTTCGTGTGCTATAGCCCACGCCTTCGGTGTGGGCTAGGGCCCCCAGAACCGGATCGCTTAAATTTATTCCGGGCCATCAAATACGACCTAAGGAACCATAGTCACTGCCCCATCATGACTGCTCCTCATTGCTTTGCGTTTTACGGCCAAAAAACTAGAATTTTGCCTGATTCCCATATTCTCGTGTTCTATATCCCACGCCTTTCGAGTGGGCCCAAGCCCCCAGAACCGGATCTCCTAAAAAAATTTTGGGCTATTCAATACGACCTAAGCAACCATAGTCTCCTACCTGTCATGATTGCTCCTCATTTATTTGCGTTTTACGGCCAAAAAAGAAGAATTCCGCCTAATTCAAACATTTTTGTGTGCAATAGCCCACACCTTCCGAGTGGCCTCGGGAAACTAGAACCGTATTGCCTAAAATTTTTCTGGGCCATCAAATTCGACCTATGGAACCATAGTCGCTGCGCCACCATGACTGCTCCCCATTTCTTTGTGTTTTATGGCCAAAAAACTAGAACTCCACCCGATTCCCATATTATCGTATGCTATAGCCCACGCATTCCGAGTAGGCCGAGCCCCCCAGACCCGGATCGCCTAAAACAATTTTTCCGAGCGATCAAATACGATCTAAGGAACCATAGTCACCTCCCCGCCATGACCTTACCTCAGATTTTTGCGTTTTACGGCAATAAAACTAGAATTCCGCCTGATTCGCATATTTACGTGTGCTATAGCCCACGCCTTCCGAATGGGTCAGGCCCCCCAGAACCGGATCGCCTAAAATTTTTCTAGGCCATCAAAATATGACCAAAATAACCATAGTCACCACCTTTCCATGATCGTTCCTCATTTATTTGCGTTTTACGGCCAAAAAACTAAAATTCCCACCGAATCCCATATTTTCGGTGTGGGCCCGGGCCCCCAGAACCGGATCGCTTAAATTTTTTCCAGGCCATCAAATACGACCTAAGGAACAATATTCACAGCCCCGTCATGACTGCTCCTCATTTCTTTGTGTTTTACGGCCAAAAAACTTGAATTCCGCCCAATTCCCATTTTTGCGTGTGCTATAGCCCACGTCTTCCGAGTGGGCCCAGACCCCCAGAACCGGATTGCCTAAAAAATTTTCGGGCTATCCAATACGACCTAATGAACCATAGTCACCTCCCCATCATGACTGCTCCTCATGGTTTTGCGTTTTACGGCCAAATAACTAGAATTCCGCCCGATTCTCATATTTTCTTATGCTATAGTCCACGCCTTCCGAGTAGGCCCGGGCCCCCAGAACCAGATTGCCTAAAAACTTTTCGGGCTATCCAATACAACCTAAGGAACCATAGTCACCTCCCCATCATGACTGCTCCTCTTGTTTTTGCGTTTTACGGCCAAATAACTTGAATTCCGCCCAATTCCCATATTTTCGTGTGCTATAACCCACGCCTTCCGAGTGGGCCAGGCCCCCCGGACCTGGATCGCCTAAAAACATTTTGGGCCAGAGATTACGATTTAAGGAACCATAATCACCGCTCCACCATAACCGTTCCTCATGTTTAGCGTTTTACGGCCAAAAAACTAGAATTTTGCCCGATTCCCATATTTTCGTGTGCTTTAGCCGACGCCTCCCGAGTGGACCCAGGCTCCCAGGATCCGGATCGCCTAAAACTTTTACGGGCCATAAACTACGACCTAAGGAACCGTAGTCACTGCCCTGCCATGATCATTCCTTAGTTTTTGAATTTTATGGCCAAAAAACTACAATTTCGCCCGATTCCCATATTTTCGTATGCTATAGCCCATGCCTTCCGAGTGGGTCAGGCCCCCGGACTCGGAAAGCCTAAAAATTTTTTGGGCCATCAAATACGACTTAAATAACCATAGTCACCACCTCTCCATGACCGTTCCTCATTTTTTTGCCTTTTACGGCCAAAAAACTAGAATTCCGCCCGAATCCCATATTTTCGTGTGCTATAGCCCACGCCTCCCAAGTAGGCCCGGGACCCCCAGAACCGGATCGCCTAAAATTTTTTTGCGGCATCAAAGACGACCTAAGGAACCATAGTCACTACCCCGTCATGACTGCTCCTCATTTCTTTGTGTTTTACGGCCAAAAAACTAGAATTCCGCCCGATTCCCATATTTTCGTGTGCTATATCCCACGCCTTCCGAGTGGGCCCAGGCCCCCAGAACAAGATTTTATAAAAACTTTCGGGCTATCCAATATGACCTAAGGAACTATAGTCACCTCCCCGTCATGATTGCTCCTCGCTCCTTTTGCGTTTTATGGCCAAAACACTAGAATTCCGCGTGATTCAAATATTTTCGTGTGCTATAGCCCACGCCTTCTGAGTGGCCCCGGTCCCCCAGAACCGGATCGCCTAAAAATTTTTCGGGCAATCAAATACGACCTAAGGAACCATAGGCGCCGCCCCACCATGACTGCTCCTCATTTCTTTGTGTTTTACAGCCAAAAAACTAGAACTCCGCCCGATTCCCATATTATCGTGTGCTATAGCCCTCGCATTTTGAGTGGGACCAACCCCCCAGACCTAGATCATCTAAAACAATTTTTCCGAGCCATCAAATATGACCTAAGGAACCATAGTCACCGCCCCGTCATGACTGCTCCTCATTTCTTTGCATGTTATAGCCAAAAAACTAGAATTCCGCCCGATTCCCATATTTTCGTGTGCTATAGCCCACGCCTTGCGAGTGGGCCCAGACCCCCAAAATCGGATTGCCTAAAAAATTTTCGGGCTATCCAATACAACCTAACGAACCATAGTCACCTCCCCATCATGACTGCTCCCCGTGTTTTTTGCGTTTTACGGCCAAATAACTAGAATTCCGCCTGATTCCCATATTTTTGTGTGCTATAGTCCACGCCTTCCGAACTGGCCCGGGCCCCCCGAACCGGATCGCCTAAAACTTTTTATGGCCATTGAAAACAATCTACGGAAAAATATTCACCGCCCGCCATGACCTTTCCTCGTTATTTTGCGTTTTACGACCAAAAAACTAGAATTTTGCCCAATTCCCATATTTTCGTGTGCTATAACCCATGCCTTCCGAGTGGGCCCGCTGCCCCCGACCCGGATCGCCTAAAAATTTTTCGGGCCATAGAATACGATTTAAGGAACCATAATCACCGCTCCGCCATAACCGTTCCTCGTGTTTTGTGTTTTACGGCCAAAAAATTAGAATTCTGCCTGATTCCCATATTTTCGTATGCTTTAGCCGACGCTTTCCGAGTGGACCCGGGCTCCCCAGACCCAGATTGCCTAAAAATTTTTCGGGCCATAAAATACGACCTAAGGAACCATAGTCACTGCCCCACCATGATCGTTCCTTATTTTTTGCAGTTTATAGCCAAAAAACTATAATTTCGCCTAATTCCCATATTTTCGTATGCAATAGCCCATGCCTTTCGAGTGGGCCGGGCCCCCGGACTAGGATAGCCTAAAAGTTTTTTGGGCCATCAAATACGACCTAAAGAACCATAGTCACCACCTCTCCACGACCGTTCCTCTTTTTTTGCATTTTATGGCAAAAAAACTAGAATTCCGCCCGAATCCAATATTTTCATGTGCTATTAGCCCACGCCTTTTGAGTGGGCCCGGGACCCCCAGAACCGGATAGCCTAAAATTTTTTCGCGCCATCAAATACAACCTAAGGAACCATAGTTACTGCCCCGTCATGATTGCTCCTCGTTTTTTTGCATTTTATGGACAAAAAACTAGAATTCCGCCCGATTCCCATATTTTCGTATGCTATAGCCCATGCCTTCCGAGTGGGTCAGGCCCCCGGACTCGGAAAGCCTAAAATTTTTTTGGGCCATCAAATACGACCTAAATAACCATAGTCACCACCTCTCCATGACCGTTCCTCGTTTTTTGGCCTTTTACGGCCAAAAAACTAGAATTCCGCCCGAATCCCATATTTTCGTGTGCTATAGCCCACGCCTCCCAAGTAGGCCCGGGACCCCCAGAACCGGATCGCCTAAAATTTTTTTTCGGCATCAAAGACGACCTAAGGAACCATAGTCACCGCCCCGTCATGACTGCTCCTCATTTCTTTGTGTTTTACGACCAAAACACTAGTATTCCGCCCGATTCCCATATTTTCGTGTGCTATATCCCACGCCTTCCGAGTGGGCCCAGGCCCCCAGAACAAGATTTTATAAAAACTTTCGGGCTATCCAATACGACCTAAGGAACTATAGTCACCTCCTCGTCATGATTGCTCCTCGCTCCTTTTGCGTTTTACGGCCAAAACACTAGAATTCCGCGTGATTCTAATATTTTCGTGTGCTATAGACCACGCCTTCCGAGTGGCCCCGGTCCCCCAGAACCGGATCGCCTAAAATTTTTTCGGGCAATCAAATACGACCTAAGGAACCATAGTCGCCGCCCCACCATGACTGCTCCTCATTTCTTTGTGTTTTACGGCCAAAAAACTAGAACTCCGCCCGATTCCCATATTATCGTGTGCTATAGCCCTCGCATTTTGAGTGGGACCAACCCCCAAGACCTAGATCATCTAAAACAATTTTTCCGAGCCATCAAATACGACCTAAGGAACCATAGTCACCGCCCCGTCATGACTGCTCCTCATTTCTTTGCGTTTTATAGCCAAAAAACTAGAATTCCGCCCGATTCCCATATTTTCGTGTGCTATAGCCCACGCCTTGCGAGTGGGCCCAGACCCCCAAAACCGGATTGCCTAAAAATATTTTGGGCTATCCAATACAACCTAACGAACCATAGTCACCTCCCCATCATGACTGCTCCCCGTGTTTTTGCATTTTACGGCCAAATAACTAGAATTCCGCCTGATTCTCATATTTTTGTGTGCTATAGTCCACGCCTTCCGAATGGGCCCGGGCCCCCCGAACCGGATCGCCTAAAACTTTTTATGGCCATCGAAAACAATCTAAGGAAAAATATTCACCGCCCGCCATGACCTTTCCTCGTTATTTTGCGTTTTATGACCAAAAAACTAGAATTTTGCCCAATTCCCATATTTTCGTGTGCTATAACCCATGCCTTCCGAGTGGGCCAGCCGCCCCCGACCCGGATCGCCTAAAATTTTTTCGGGCCATAGAATACAATTTAAGGAACCATAATCACCGCTCCGCCATAACCGTTCCTCGTGTTTTGTGTTTTACGGCCAAAAAACTAGAATTCTGCCTGATTCCCATATTTTCGTATGCTTTAGCCGACGCTTTCCGAGTGGACCCGGGCTCCCCAGACCCAGATTGCCTAAAAATTTTCCGGAACATAAAATACGACCTAAGTAACCATAGTCACTGCCCCACCATGATCGTTCCTTATTTTTTGCAGTTTATAGCCAAAAAACTATAATTCCGCCTAATTCCCATATTTTCGTATGCAATAGCCCATGCCTTTCGAGTGGGCCGGGCCCCCGGACTCGGATAGCCTAAAAGTTTTTTGGGCTATCAAATATGACCTAAAGAACCATAATCACCACCTCTCCATGACCGTTCCTCTTTTTTTGCATTTTATGGCAAAAAAACTAGAATTCCGCCCGAATCCAATATTTTCATGTGCTATTAGCCCACGCCTTTTGAGTGGGCCCGGGACCCCCAGAACCGGATAGCCTAAAATTTTTTCGCGCCATCAAATACAACCTAAGGAACCATAGTTACCGCCCCGTCATGATTGCTCCTCGTTTTTTTGCGTTTTATGGACAAAAAACTAGAATTCCGCCCGATTCCCATATTTTCGTATGCTATAGCCCATGCCTTCTGAGTGGGTCAGGCCCCCGGACTCGGAAAGCCTAAAATTTTTTTGGGCCATCAAATACGACCTAAATAACCATAGTCACCACCTCTCCATGACCGTTCCTCGTTTTTTTGCCTTTTACGGCCAAAAATCTAGAATTCCGCCCGAATCCCATATTTTCGTGTGCTATAGCCCACGCCTCCCAAGTAGGCCCGGGACCCCTAGAACCGGATCGCCTAAAAAATTTTTTCGGCATCAAAGACGACCTAAGGAACCATAGTCACCGCCCCGTCATGACTGCTCCTCATTTCTTTGTGTTTTACGACCAAAACACTAGAATTCCGCCCGATTCCCATATTTTCGTGTGCTATATCCCATGCCTTCCGAGTGGGCCCAGGCCCCTAGAACAAGATTTTATAAAAGCTTTCGTGCTATCCAATATGACCTAAGGAACTATAGTCACCTTCCCGTCATGATTGCTCCTCGCTCTTTTTGCGTTTTACGGCAAAAACACTAGAATTCCGCGTGATTCAAATATTTTCGTGTGCTATAGCCCATGCCTTCCGAGTGGCCCCGGTCCCCCAGAACCGGATTGCCTAAAAAATTTTTGGGCAATCAAATACGACCTAAGGAACCATAGTCGCCGTCCCACCATGACTGCTCCTCATTTCTTTGTGTTTTACGGCCAAAAAACTAGAACTCCGCCCGATTCCCATATTATCGTGTGCTATAGCCCTCGCATTTTGAGTGGGACCGACCCCCCAGACCTAGATCATCTAAAACAATTTTTCTAAGCCATCAAATACGACCTAAGGAACCATAGTCACCGCCCCGTCATGACTTCTCCTCATTTCTTTGCATTTAATAGCCAAAAAACTAGAATTCCGCCCGATTCCCATATTTTGGTATGCTATAGCCCATGCCTTCCGAGTTGGCCCAGGGCCCTAGAACCGGATCTCCTATAATTTTTTCGGGCTATCCAATACGAACTAAGGAACCATAGTCACCTCCCCTTCATGATTGCTCCTTGTTGTTTTGCGTTTTACGGCCAAAAAACTAGAATTCCGCCTGATTTAAATATTTTTGTGTGCAGCCCACGCCTTCCGAGTGGCCCCGGGCCCCCAGAACCGGATCACCTAAAAATTTTCTAGGCCATCCAATACGAGCTAAGGAACCATAGTCGTCGCCCCACCATGACTGCTCCTCATTTCTTTGTATTTTAAGGCCAAAAAACTAGAACTCCGCCCGATTCCCATATTATCATGTGCTATAGCCCGCGCATTCCGAGTGGGCCCGAGCCCCCCAGACCCGGATCGCCTAAAACAATTTTTCCGAGCCATCAAATACGACTTAAGGAACCATAGTCACCGCCCCTCCATGACCTTTCCCCATTTTTTTGCGTTTTACGGCCAAAAAACTAGAATTCCGCCCCGATTCGCATATTTTCATGTGTTAGAGCCCACGCCTTCCGAGTGGGCCCGGGCCCCCCAGAACTGGATCGCCTAAAATTTTTCTAGGCTGTAAAAATACAACCTAAGGAACCATAGTCACCGCCCCATCATGACTGCTCCTCGTAGTTTTGCGTTTTACGACCAAAAAACTAGAATTCTGCCCGATTCCCATATTTTCGTGTGATTTAGTCCATGCCTTCGGTGTGGGCCCGGGCCCCCAGAATCGGATCGCTTAAATTTTTTCCAGGCCATCAAATACGACCTAAGGAACCATAGTCGCCGCCCCGTCATAACTGCTCCTCATTTCTTTGCGTTTTACGCCCAAAAAAATAGAATTCCACCCGATTCCCATATTTTCATGTGCTATAGCCCACGCCTTCCGAGTGGGCCCGGGCCCCCCAGAACTGGATCGCCTATAAATTTTTCTGGGCCATCAAAATACAACCTAAGGAACCATAGTCACCGCCCCATCATGACTGCTCCTCGTGTTTTTGCGTTTTACGGCCACATAACTAGAATTCTGCCTGATACCCATATTTTCGTGTGCTATAGCGCACGCCTTTGGTGTGTGCCCGGGCCCCCAGAACCGAATCGCCTAAATTTTTTTCGGGCCATCAAATACGACCTAAGGAATCATAGTCACCGCCCTGCCATGACCGCTCCTCTTTGTTTTTGCATTTTATGGCCACATAACTAGAATTCCGCCTGATTCCCATATTTTCATGTGTTATAGCCCACGCATTCCGAGTGGGCGCGGACCAACGGAACCGGATCGCCTTAAATTTTTCCGAGATTTAAAATACAACCTAAGTAACCATAGTCACCGCCCCATCATGACTGCTCCTCGTTTGTTTTGCGTTTTATGGCCAAAAAACTAGAATTCCTCCCGATTCCCATATTTTCGTGTGCTATAGCCCACGCCTTCCGAGTGGCTCCGGGACCCCCAGAACCGGATCACCTAAAAAATTTTCGCGCCATCAAATACAACCTAATGAACAATAGTCACCGCCCAATCATGATTTCTCCTCGTGTTTTTGCGTTTTACGGCCAAAAAACTAGAATTCCGCCTGATTCAAATATTTTCGTGTGCTATAGCCACGCCTTCCAAGTGGCCGCGGGCCCCCAGAACAGGATCACCTAAAATTTTTTTGGGCCATCAAATATGACCTAAGGAACCATAGTCGCTGCCCCTCCATGACTGCCCCTCATTTCTTTGCGTTTTACGCAAAAAAAAACTAGAGCTCCGCCTGATTCCCATATTTTCTTGTGCTATAGCCCACTCATTCCGAGTGGGCCCGAGCCCCACAAACTCGGATTGCCTAAAACATTTTTTCCGAGGCATCAAATACGAAATAAGGTACCATAGTCACTGCCCCGCCATGACCGTTCCTCATGTTTTTTGCGTTTTACGGCCAAAAAACTAGAATTCGGCCCGATTCGCATATTTTCATGTTCTATAGCCCACGCCTTCCGAGTGGGCCCGGGCCCCCCAGAACTGGATCGCCTAAAATTTTTCTAGGCTGTAAAAATACAACCTATGGAACCATAGTCACCGCCCCATCATGACTGCTCCTCGTAGTTTTGCGTTTTACGACCAAAAAACTAGAATTCTGCCCGATTCCCATATTTTCGTGTGATTTAGTCCATGCCTTCGGTGTGGGCCCGGGCCCCCAGAATCGGATCGCTTAAATTTTTTCCAGGCCATCAAATACGACCTAAGGAACCATGGTCGTCGCCCCGTCATAACTGCTCCTCATTTCTTTGCGTTTTACGCCCAAAAAAATAGAATTCCACCCGATTCCCATATTTTCATGTGCTATAGCCCACGCCTTCTGAGTGGGCCCGGGCCCCCCAGAACCGGATCGCCTATAAATTTTTCTGGGCCATCAAAATACAACCTAAGGAACCATAGTCACCGCCCCATCATGACTGCTCCTCGTGTTTTTGCGTTTTACGGCCACATAACTAGAATTCTGCCTGATTCCCATATTTTCGTGTGCTATAGCGCACGCCTTTGGTGTGTGCCCGGGCTCCCCAGAATCGAATCGCCTAAATTTTTTCCGGGCCATCAAATACGACCTAAGGAATCATAGTCACCGCCCTGCCATGACCGCTCCTCTTTGTTTTTGCATTTTATGGCCACATAACTAGAATTCCGCCTGATTCCCATATTTTCATGTGTTATAGCCCACGCATTCCGAGTGGGCGCGGACCAACGGAACCGGATCGCCTTAAATTTTTCCGAGATTTAAAATACAACCTAAGTAACCATAGTCACCGCCCCATCATGACTGCTCCTCGTTTGTTTTGCGTTTTATGGCCAAAAAACTAGAATTCCTCCCGATTCCCATATTTTCGTGTGCTATAGCCCACGCCTTCCGAGTGGCTCCGGGACCCCCAGAACCGGATCACCTAAAAAAATTTCGCGCCATCAAATACAACCTAATGAACAATAGTCACCGCCCAATCATGATTTCTCCTCGTGTTTTTGCGTTTTACGGCCAAAAAACTAGAATTCCGCCTGATTCAAATATTTTCGTGTGCTATAGCCACGCCTTCCAAGTGGCCGCGGGCCCCCAGAACAGGATCACCTAAAATTTTTTCTGGCCATCAAATATGACCTAAGGAACCATAGTCGCTGCCCCTCCATGACTGCCCCTCATTTCATTGCGTTTTACGCAAAAAAAAACTAGAGCTCCGCCTGATTCCCATATTTTCTTGTGCTATAGCCCACTCATTCCAAGTGGGACCGAGCCCCACAAACTCGGATTGCCTAAAACATTTTTTCCGAGGCATCAAATACGAAATAAGGTACCATAGTCACTGCCCCGCCATGACCGTTCCTCATGTTTTTTGCGTTTTACGGCCAAAAAACTAGAATTCGGCCCGATTCGCATATTTTCATGTTCTATAGCCCACGCCTTCGGAGTGGGCCCGGGCCCCCCAGAACCAGATCGCCTAAAATTTTTCTGGGCAATCAAATACGACCTAAGGAACCATATTCACGGCCTCGTCATGACAGCTCCTTGTGTTTTTGCATTCTACGGCGAAATAACTAGAGTTCTGCCCGATTCCCATATTTTCTTGTGCTATAGCGCACGCCTTCGGTGTGGACCCAGGCCCCCAGAACTGGATCGCTTAAATTTTTTCCGGGCCATCAAATACGACATAAGGAATCATAGTCACTGCCCCGCCATGACCGCTCCTCTTTTTTTTGCATTTTACGGCCAATTAACTAGAATTCCGCCTGATTCCCATATTTTCGTGTGTTATAGCCCACGTATTCCGAGTGGGCCTGGACCCCAGAACCGGATCGCCTAAAAAATTTTTGGGCCATCAAATACGACCTAAGTAACCATAGTCACCGCCCCGTCATGATTTCTCCTCGTTTGTTTTGCGTTTTACGGCCAAAAAACTAGAATTCTGCCCGTTTCCCTTATTTTCGTGTGATATAGCCCACACCTTCCGAGGGGGTCCGGGACCCCCAGAACCGGATCACCTAAAAAAATTTTGCGCCATCAAATACAACCTAAGGAACCATAGTCACCGCCCCGTCATGATTTCTCCTCGTGTTTTTGTGTTTTATGGCCAAAAAACTAGAATTACGCCTGACTCAAATATTTTCGTGTGCCGCGGGCCCCCCAGAACCGGATCGCCTAAAAATTTTTCGGGCCATCAAATACGACCTAAGGAACCATAGTCGCTGCCCCTCCATGACTGCACCTCATTTCTTTCCATTTTACGCAAAAAAACTAGAACTCCGCCCGATTCCCATATTTTCTTGTGCTATAGCCCACGCATTCCGAGTGGGCCCAAGCCCCACAGACTCGGATCGCCTAAAACATTTTTTCCGAGGCATCAAATACAAAATAAGGAACCATAGTCACCGCCCCGCCATGACAGTTCTTCATTTTTTTGCGTTTTACGGCCAAAAAACTAGAATTCTACCCGATTCGCATATTTTCGTGTTTTATAGCCCATGCCTTCCGAGTGGGCCCGGGCCCCCCCGAACCAGATCGCCTAAATTTTTTTTGGGCAATCAAATACGACCTAAGGAACCATATTCACCGCCCCGTCATGACTGCTCCTCTTGTTTTTGCATTCTACGGCCAAATAACTAGAGTTCTGTCCGATTCTCATATTTTCTTGTGCTATAGCGCACGCCTTCAGTGTGGGCCCGATTCCCCAGAACCGGATCGCCTAAATTTTTTCCGGGCCATCAAATACGACCTAGGGAATCATATTCACCACCTCGCCATGACCGCTCCTCTTTTTTTCCATTTTTCGGCCAATTATCTAAAATTTTGCCTGATTCCCATATTTTCGTGTGTTATAGTCCACGTATTCCGAGTGGGCCCGGACCCCCAGAACCGGATTGCCTAAAAATTTTTCGGGCCATCAAATACGACCTAAGTAACCATAGTCACCACCCCGTCATGACTGCTCCTCGTTTGTTTTGCGTTTTATGGCCAAAAAACTAGAATTCTGCCCGTTTCCCTTATTTTCGTGTGCTATAGCCCACGCCTTCCGAGTGGGTCCGGGACCCCCAGAACCGGATCGCCTAAAAAAATTTTGCGCCATCAAATACAACCTAATGAACAATAGTCACCGCCCAATCATGATTTCTCCTCGTGTTTTTGCGTTTTACGGCCAAAAAACTAGAATTCCGCCTGATTCAAATATTTTCGTGTGCTATAGCCCATGCCTTCCGAGTGGCCGCGGGCCCCCCAGAACCGGATCGCCTAAAAATTTTTCGGGCCATCAAATATGACCTAAGGAACCATAGTCGCTGCCCCTCCATGACTGCCCCTCATTTCTTTGCGTTTTACGCAAAAAATAACTAGAACTCCGCCCGATTCCCATATTTTCTTGTGCTATAGCCCACTCATTCCGAGTGGGCCCGAGCCCCACAGACTCGGATCGCCTAAAAAAATTTTTCCGAGGCATCAAATACGAAATAAAGAACCATTGTCACCGCCCCGCCATGACCGTTCCTCATTTTTTTGTGTTTTACGGCCAAAAAACTAGAATTTCGCCCGATTCGCATATTTTCGTGTTCTATAGCCCACGCCTTCCGAGTGGGCCCGGGCCCCCCAGAACCAGATCGCCTAAAAGTTTTCTGGGCAATCAAATATGACCTAAGGAACTATATTCACCACCCCGTCATGACTGCTCCTCGTGTTTTTGCCTTCTACGGCCAAATAACTAGAGTTCTGCCCGATTCCCATATTTTCTTGTGCTATAGCGCACGCCTTCGGTGTGGGCCCGAGCCCCCAGAATCGGATCGCCTAAATTTTTTACGGGCCATCAAATACGACCTAAGGAATCATAGTCACCGCCCCGCCATGACCTCTCCTCTTTTGTTTTGCATTTTACGGCCAATTAACTAGAATTCTACCTGATTCGCATATTTTCGTGTGTTATAGCCCACGTATTCCGAGTGGGCCCGGATCCCCAGAATCGGATCGCCTAAAAATTTTTCAGGACATCAAATACGACCTAAGTAACCATAGTCACCACCCCGTCATGACTGCTCCTCGTTTGTTTTGCGTTTTACGGCCAAAAAACTAGAATTCTGCCCGTTTCCCTTATTTTCGTGTGCTATAGCCCACGCCTTCCGAGTGGGTCCGGGACCCCCAGAACCGGATCGCCTAAAAAATTTTTGCGCCATCAAATACAACCTAATGAACAATAGTCACCGCCCAATCATGATTTCTCCTCGTGGTTTTTGCGTTTTACGGCCAAAAAACTAGAATTCCGCCTGATTCAAATATTTTCGTGTGCTATAGCCCATGCCTTCCGAGTGGCCGCGGGCCCCCCAGAACCGGATCGCCTAAAAATTTTTCGGGCCATCAAATATGACCTAAGGAACCATAGTCGCTGCCCCTCCATGACTGCCCCTCATTTCTTTGCGTTTTACGCAAAAAATAACTAGAACTCCGCCCGATTCCCATATTTTCTTGTGCTATAGCCCACTCATTCCGAGTGGGCCCGAGCCCCACAGAATCGGATCGCCTAAAAAAATTTTTCCGAGGCATCAAATATGAAATAAAGAACCATTGTCACCGCCCCGCCATGACCGTTCCTCATTTTTTTGTGTTTTACGGCCAAAAAACTAGAATTTCGCCCGATTCGCATATTTTCGTGTTCTATAGCCCATGCCTTCCGAGTGGGCCCGGGCCCCCCAGAACCAGATCGCCTAAAAGTTTTCTGGGCAATCAAATACGACCTAAGGAACTATATTCACCACCCCGTCATGACTGCTCCTCGTGTTTTTGCCTTCTACGGCCAAATAACTAGAGTTCTGCCCGATTCCCATATTTTCTTGTGCTATAGCGCACGCCTTCGGTGTGGGCCCGGGCCCCCAGAATCGGATCGCCTAAATTTTTTACGGGCCATCAAATACGACCTAAGGAATCATAGTCACCGCCCCGCCATGACCTCTCCTCTTTTGTTTTGCATTTTACGGCCAATTAACTAGAATTCCACCTGATTCGCATATTTTCGTGTGTTATAGCCCACGTATTCCGAGTGGGCCCAGATCCCCAGAATCGGATCGCCTAAAAATTTTTCAGGACATCAAATACGACCTAAGTAACCACAGTCACCGCCCCGTCATGACTGCTCCTCGTTTGTTTTGCGTTTTATGGCCAAAAAACTAGAATTCTGCCCGTTTCCCTTATTTTCATGTGCTATAGCCCACGCCTTCCGAGTAGGTCCGGGACTCCCAGAACCGGATCGCCTAAAAAATTTTTTGCGCCATCAAATACAACCTAATGAACAATAGTCACCGCCCAATCATGATTTCTCCTCGTGTTTTTGCATTTTACTGCCAAAAAACTAGAATTCCGCCTGATTCAAATATTTTCGTGTGCTATAGCCCATGCCTTCCGAGTGGCCGCGGGCCCCCCAGAACCGGATCGCCTAAAAATTTTTCGGGCCATCAAATATGACTAAGGAACCATAGTCACTGCCCCTCATTTCTTTGCGTTTTACGCAAAAAGAAACTAGAATTCCGCCTGATTCAAATATTTTCGTGTGCTGTAGCCACGCCTTCCAAGTGGCCGCGGGCCCCCAGAACAGGATCACCTAAAATTTTTTTGGGCCATCAAATATGACCTAAGGAACCATAGTCGCTGCCCCTCCATGACTGCCCCTCATTTCATTGCGTTTTACGCAAAAAAAACTAGAGCTCCGCCTGATTCCCATATTTTCTTGTGCTATAGCCCACTCATTCCGAGTGGGCCCGAGCCCCACAAACTCGGATTGCCTAAAACATTTTTTCCGAGGCATCAAATACGAAATAAGGTACCATAGTCACTGCCCCGCCATGACCGTTCCTCATGTTTTTTGCGTTTTACGGCCAAAAGACTAGAATTCGGCCCGATTCGCATATTTTCATGTTCTATAGCCCACGCCTTCGGAGTGGGCCCGGACCCCCCAGAACCAGATCGCCTAAAATTTTTCTGGGCAATCAAATACGACCTAAGGAACCATATTCATGGCCTCGTCATGACAGCTCCTTGTGTTTTTGCATTCTACGGCGAAATAACTAGAGTTCTGCCCGATTCCCATATTTTCTTGTGCTATAGCGCACGCCTTCGGTGTGGACCCAGGCCCCCAGAACTGGATCGCTTAAATTTTTTCCGGGCCATCAAATACGACATAAGGAATCATAGTCACTGCCCCGCCATGACCGCTCCTCTTTTTTTGCATTTTACGGCCAATTAACTAGAATTCCGCCTGATTTCCATATTTTCGTGTGTTATAGCCCACGTATTCCGAGTGGGCCTGGACCCCAGAACCGGATCGCCTAAAAAATTTTCGGTCCATCAAATACGACCTAAGTAACCATAGTCACCGCCCCGTCATGATTTCTCCTCGTTTGTTTTGCGTTTTACGGCCAAAAAACTAGAATTCTGCCCGTTTCCCTTATTTTCGTGTGATATAGCCCACACCTTCCGAGGGGGTCCGGGACCCCCAGAACTGGATCACCTAAAAAAATTTTGCGCCATCAAATACAACCTAAGGAACCATAGTCACCGCCCCGTCATGATTTCTCCTCGTGTTTTTGTGTTTTATGGCCAAAAAACTAGAATTACGCCTGACTCAAATATTTTCGTGTGCCGCGGGCCCCCCAGAACCGGATCGCCTAAAAATTTTTCGGGCCATCAAATACGACCTAAGGAACCATAGTCGCTGCCCCTCCATGACTGCACCTCATTTCTTTCCATTTTACGCAAAAAAACTAGAACTCCGCCCGATTCCCATATTTTCTTGTGCTATAGCCCACGCATTCCGAGTGGGCCCAAGCCCCACAGACTCGGATCGCCTAAAACATTTTTTCCGAGGCATCAAATACAAAATAAGGAACCATAGTCACCGCCCCGCCATGACAGTTCTTCATTTTTTTGCGTTTTACGGCCAAAAAACTAGAATTCTACCCGATTCGCATATTTTCGTGTTTTATAGCCCATGCCTTCCGAGTGGGCCCGGGCCCCCCCGAACCAAATCGCCTAAATTGTTTTTGGGCAATCAAATACGACCTAAGGAACCATATTCACCGCCCCGTCATGACTGCTCCTCTTGTTTTTGCATTCTACGGCCAAATAACTAGAGTTCTGTCCGATTCTCATATTTTCTTGTGCTATAGCGCACGCCTTCAGTGTGGGCCCGATTCCCCAGAACCGGATCGCCTAAATTTTTTCCGGGCCATCAAATACGACCTATGGAATCATATTCACCACCTCGCCATGACCGCTCCTCTTTTTTCGCATTTTTCGGCCAATTATCTAAAATTTTGCCTGATTCCCATATTTTCGTGTGTTATAGTCCACGTATTCCGAGTGGGCCCGGACCCCCAGAACCGGATTGCCTAAAAATTTTTCGGGCCATCAAATACGACCTAAGTAACCATAGTTACCACCCCGTCATGACTGCTCCTCGTTTGTTTTGCGTTTTATGGCCAAAAAACTAGAATTCTGCCCGTTTCCCTTATTTTCGTGTGCTATAGCCCACGCCTTCCGAGTGGGTCCGGGACCCCCAGAACCGGATCGCCTAAAAAATTTTTGCGCCATCAAATACAACCTAATGAACAATAGTCACCGCCCAATCATGATTTCTCCTCGTGTTTTTGCGTTTTACGGCCAAAAAACTAGAATTCCGCCTGATTCAAATATTTTCGTGTGCTATAGCCCATGCCTTCCGAGTGGCCGCGGGCCCCCCAGAACCGGATCGCCTAAAAATTTTTCGGGCCATCAAATATGACCTAAGGAACCATAGTCGCTGCCCCTCCATGACTGCCCCTCATTTCTTTGCGTTTTACGCAAAAAATAACTAGAACTCCGCCCGATTCCCATATTTTCTTGTGCTATAGCCCACTCATTCCGAGTGGGCCCGAGCCCCACAGACTCGGATCGCCTAAAAAAATTTTTTCGAGGCATCAAATACGAAATAAAGAACCATTGTCACCGCCCCGCCATGACCGTTCCTCATTTTTTTGTGTTTTACGGCCAAAAAACTAGAATTTCGCCCGATTCGCATATTTTCGTGTTCTATAGCCCACGCCTTCCGAGTGGGCCCGGGCCCCCCAGAACCAGATCGCCTAAAAGTTTTCTGGGCAATCAAATATGACCTAAGGAACTATATTCACCACCCCGTCATGACTGCTCCTCGTGTTTTTGCCTTCTACGGCCAAATAACTAGAGTTCTGCCCGATTCCCATATTTTCTTGTGCTATAGCGCACGCCTTCGGTGTGGGCCCGGGCCCCCAGAATCGGATCGCCTAAATTTTTTACGGGCCATCAAATACGACCTAAGGAATCATAGTCACCGCCCCGCCATGACCTCTCCTCTTTTGTTTTGCATTTTACGGCCAATTAACTAGAATTCTACCTGATTCGCATATTTTCGTGTGTTATAGCCCACGTATTCCGAGTGGGCCCGGATCCCCAGAATCGGATCGCCTAAAAATTTTTCAGGACATCAAATACGACCTAAGTAACCATAGTCACCACCCCGTCATGACTGCTCCTCGTTTGTTTTGCGTATTACGGCCAAAAAACTAGAATTCTGCCCGTTTCCCTTATTTTCGTGTGCTATAGCCCACGCCTTTCGAGTGGGTCCGGGACCCCCAGAACCGGATCGCCTAAAAAATTTTCGCGCCATCAAATACAACCTAATGAACAATAGTCACCGCCCAATCATGATTTCTCCTCGTGTTTTTGCGTTTTACGGCCAAAAAACTAGAATTCCGCCTGATTCAAATATTTTCGTGTGCTATAGCCCATGCCTTCCGAGTGGCCGCGGGCCCCCCAGAACCGGATCGCCTAAAAATTTTTCGGGCCATCAAATATGACCTAAGGAACCATAGTCGCTGCCCCTCCATGACTGCCCCTCATTTCTTTGCGTTTTACGCAAAAAATAACTAGAACTCCGCCCGATTCCCATATTTTCTTGTGCTATAGCCCACTCATTCCGAGTGGGCCCGAGCCCCACAGACTCGGATCGCCTAAAAAAATTTTTCCGAGGCATCAAATATGAAATAAAGAACCATTGTCACCGCCCTGCCATGACCGTTCCTCATTTTTTTGTGTTTTACGGCCAAAAAACTAGAATTTCGCCCGATTCGCATATTTTCGTGTTCTATAGCCCATGCCTTCCGAGTGGGCCCGGGCCCCCCAGAACCAGATCGCCTAAAAGTTTTCTGGGCAATCAAATACGACCTAAGGAACTATATTCACCACCCCGTCATGACTGCTCCTCGTGTTTTTGCCTTCTACGGCCAAATAACTAGAGTTCTGCCCGATTCCCATATTTTCTTGTGCTATAGCGCACGCCTTCGGTGTGGGCCCGGGCCCCCAGAATCGGATCGCCTAAATTTTTTACGGGCCATCAAATACGACCTAAGGAATCATAGTCACCGCCCCGCCATGACCTCTCCTCTTTTGTTTTGCATTTTACGGCCAATTAACTAGAATTCCACCTGATTCGCATATTTTCGTGTGTTATAGCCCACGTATTCCGAGTGGGCCCGGATCCCCAGAATCGGATCGCCTAAAAATTTTTCAGGACATCAAATACGACCTAAGTAACCACAGTCACCGCCCCGTCATGACTGCTCCTCGTTTGTTTTGCGTTTTATGGCCAAAAAACTAGAATTCTGCCCGTTTCCCTTATTTTCATGTGCTATAGCCCACGCCTTCTGAGTAGGTCCGGGACTCCCAGAACCGGATCGCCTAAAAAATTTTTTGCGCCATCAAATACAACCTAATGAACAATAGTCACCGCCCAATCATGATTTCTCCTCGTGTTTTTGCATTTTACTGCCAAAAAACTAGAATTCCGCCTGATTCAAATATTTTCGTGTGCTATAGCCCATGCCTTCTGAGTGGCCGCGGGCCCCCCAGAACCGGATCGCCTAAAAATTTTTCGGGCCATCAAATATGACTAAGGAACCATAGTCACTGCCCCTCCATGACTGCCCCTCATTTCTTTGTGTTTTACGCAAAAAGAAACTAGAACTCCGCCCGATTCCCATATTTTCTTGTGCTATAGCCCACTCATTCCGAGTGGGCCCGAGCCCTACAGACTCGGATCGCCTAAAACATTTTTTCCGAGGCATCAAATACGAAATAAAGAACCATTTTCACTGCCCCGCCATGAACGTTCCTCATTTTTTTGTGTTTTACGGCCAAAAAACTAGAATTTCGCCCGATTCTCATATTTTCGTGTTCTATAGCCCACGCCTTCCGAGTGGGCCCGGGCCCCCCAGAACCAGATCGCCTAAAAATTTTCTGGGCAATCAAATACGACCTAAGGAACTATATTCACCACCCCGTCATGACTGCTCCTCGTGTTTTTGCCTTCTACGGCCAAATAACTAGAGTTCTGCCCGATTCCCATATATTCTTGTGCTATAGCGCACGCCTTCGGTGTGGGCCCGGGCCCCCAGAATCGGATCGCCTAAATTTTTTACGGGCCATCAAATACGACCTAAGGAATCATAGTCACCGCCCCGCCCTGACCTCTCCTCTTTTGTTTCGCATTTTACGGCCAATTAACTAGAATTCCACCTAATTCGCATATTTTCGTGTGTTATAGCCCACGTATTCCGAGTGGGCCCGGATCCCCAGAATCGGATCACCTAAAAATTTTTCAGGACATCAAATACGACCTAAGTAACCACAGTCACTGCCCCGTCATGACTGCTCCTCGTTTGTTTTGCATTTTACGGCCAAAAAACTAGAATTCTGCCCGTTTCCCTTATTTTCGTGTGCTATAGCCGACGCCTTCCGAGTGGGCCGGGACCCCCAGAACCTGATCGCCTAAAATTTTTTTGTGCCATCAAATACAACCTAAGGAACCATAATCACCGCCCCGTCATGATTGCTCCTCGCGTTTTTGAATTTTACGGCCAAAAAATTATAATTCCGCCTAACTCAAATATTTTCGTGTGCTATAACCCACGCCTTCCGAGTGGCCCCGGAGCCCCAGAACCGGATTGCCTAAAAATTTTCCGGGCCATCAAATACGACGTAAGGAACCATAGTCGCTGCCTCGCCATGACTGCTCCTCATTTCTTTGCATTTTACGGCCAAAAAACTAAAACTCTGCCCAATTCCCATATTTTCCGGGCAATAAAATACGACTTAAGGAACCATATTCACCGCCCCGTCATGACTACTCCTCGTTTGTTTGCATTCTACGGCCAAAAAACTAGAGTTCTGCCTGATTCTCATATTTTCGTGTGCTATAGCCCACGCCTTCCGAGCGGGCCTGGGCCCACCAGAACCGGATCGCCTAAAACATTTTTGGGCCATTAAATACGATCGAAGGAACCATAGTCACCTCCCCATCATGACTGCTCCTCATTTTGTTTTGCGTTTTATGGCCAAAAAAATAGAATTCCGCCCGATTCCCATATTATCGTGTGCTATAGGCCACGCTTTCCGAGTGGATCTGGCCCCCTAGAATCGGACCGAATAAAATTTTTCTGGGCCATCAAATACGACCTATGGAACCATAGTCACCGCCCCTCCATGTCCATTCCTCGTTTATTTGCATTTTACGGCCAAAAACTAAAATTCCGCCCGATTCCCATATTTTCGTGTGCTATAGCCCACACCTTTCGAGTGGGCCCGGGCCCCCCAGAACCGGATCACCTAAACTTTTTTTGGGTAATCAAATACGACCTAAGGAACAAAAGTTACCACCCCGTCATGACTTCTCCTCGTTTGTTTGCATCTATGGCCAAAAAACTAAAATTCCGCCCGATTCCCATATTTCCGTGCGCTATAGCCCACGCCTTCCGAGTGGGCCTGGGCCCCCAGAACCGGATCGTCTAAAATTTTTTCGGGCCATCAAATACGACATAAGGAACCATCGTCACCGCCCCGCTATGACTGCTCCTCATTTCTTTACATTTTACAGCCAAAAAACTAGAATTTCGCCTTATTCCCATATTTTCGTGTGCTATATAGCCCACGCCTTTCGAGTGGGTCGGGCCCCCCATAACCGGATCGCCTAAAATTTTTCAAGGGCCATCAAATACAACCTAAGGAACTATAGTCACCGCCCCTCCATGACCGTTCCTTATTTATTTGCGTTTTACCACCAAAAAACTAGAATTTCGCCTGATTCCCATATTTCCTGTGCTATTGCCCATGCCTTACCAGTGGGCAGGGCCCCACGGACCCGGATCGCATAAGGGCCCCCCGGTCCCGGATCGCATAAAATGTTTCCGGGCCATAAAAAATGACCTAAGGAAAAATAGTCACCACCCCACCATGACCTTTTTCATTTTTTGCGTTTTACGGCAAGAAAACTAGAATTCCGCTCGATTACCATAATTTCATGTGCTATAGCCCACGCCTTCCGAGCGGGCCCGGGCCCCCAGGACCCCGATCGCCTAAACTTTTTCCATGCCATAAAATACGACTTAAGGAACCATAGTCACCGCCCCGCCATGACCATTCCTCATTGTTTTTGCATTTTACGGCCAAAAAATAGAATTCTGCATGATTTTCATATTTTCATGTGCTATAGCCCACGCATTCCGAGTGGGCCCGGCCCCCCCGGAACCGAATCACCTAATGTTTTTCCAGGCTATCAAATATGACCTAAGGAAAAATAGTCAACGCCCTATTATGACTGCTTCTCATTTTTTTTGCATATTACAGCAAAAAAAACTAGAATTCTGTCCGATTCCCAAATTTTCGTATGCTATAGCCCATGCATTCCGAGTGGGCCCGGGCCCCCAGACCCGAATCACCTAAAATAATTTTTGGCCATCGAATACAACCTAAGGAACCATAGTCACCTCCCAGTCATGACTGCTCCTCGTGTTTTAGCGTTTTACTGCCAAAAAACTAGAATTTCGCCCGATTCCCATATTTTGTGTGCTATAGCCCACGCCTTCCGAGTGGGCCCGGGCCCTCCAGAACCGGATTGTCTAAATTTTTTTCGGGCCATCAAATACGATCTAAGGAACCATAGTCACCGCCCCACCATGACTGCTCCTCGTTGTTTTGCGTTTTAAATCCAAAAAACTTGAATTCCACTCTATTCCCATTTTTTCATGTGCTATAGCCCATGCCTTGTGAGTGGTCCCGTGCCCCCTTGGAACTAGATTGCCTAAAAAATTTTTGGGCCATCAAATACAACCTAAGAAACTATAGTCACCACCCCGGCATGACTGTTCCTCGTTTATTTGCGTTTAACGGCCGAAAAACTAGAATTCCGCCTGATTCCCATATTTTTGTATGCTATAGCCCATGCCTTCCCAACCCGGATCGCATAAAATGTTTCCGGGCCATAAACAATTACCTAAGGAAAAATAGTCGCCACCCTGCCATGACCTTTCCTCATTTTTTTTGCGTTTTACAGCCAAAACACTTGAATTCCGCACTATTCCCATATTTTCATTTGCTATAGCCCACGCCTTCCGAGTGGGCCCGGGCCCCCCGGACCCCGATCGCCTAAAATTTTTCTGGGCCATCAAATACGATTAAGGAACTATAGTCTCCACCCCGCCCTGACCGTTCCTTGTTGTTTTTGCGTTTTACGGCCAAAAAACTAGAATTTCGCCCGATTCACATATTTTCGTGTTCTATAGCCCACGCCTTCCGAGTGGGCCCGGGCCCCCAGACCCCGATCGCTTAAAAAAATTTTGGGCAATCAAATACGACCTAAGGAACTATATTCACCACCCCGTCATGATTTCTCCTCGTGTTTTTGCCTTCTACGGCCAAATAACTAGAGTTCTGCCCGATTCCCATATTTTCTTGTGCTATAGCGCACTCCTTCGGTGTGGGCCCGGGCCCCCAAAATCGGATCGCCTAAATTTTTTACGGGCCATCAAATACGACCTAAGGAATCATAGTCACTGCCTCGCCATGACCTCTCCTCTTTTGTTTTGCATTTTACGGCCAATTAACTAGAATTCCACCTGATTCGCATATTTTCGTGTGTTATAGCCCACATATTCAGAGTGGGCCCGGATCCCCAGAATCGGATCACCTAAAAATTTTTCAGGACATCAAATACGACCTGAGTAACCATAGTCACCGCCCCGTCATGACTGCTCCTCGTTTGTTTTGCATTTTACGGCCAAAAAACTAGAATTTTGCCCGTTTCCCTTATTTTCGTGTGCTATAGCCGACGCCTTCCGAGTGGGCCGGGACCCCCAGAACCTGATCGCCTAAAATTTTTTCGTGCCATCAAATACAACCTAAGGAACCATAATCACCGCCCCGTCATGATTGCTCCTCGCGTTTTTGCATTTTACGGCCAAAAAATTATAATTCCGCCTAACTCAAATATTTTCGTGTGCTATAGCCCACGCCTTCCGAGTGGCCCCGGAGCCCCAGAACCAGATTGCCTAAAAATTTTCCGGGCCATCAAATACGACGTAAGGAACCATAGTCGCTACCTCGCCATGACTGCTCCTCATTTCTTTGCATTTTACGGCAAAAAAACTAAAACTCCGCCCAATTCCCATATTTTCCGGGCAATCAAATACGACTTAAGGAACCATATTCACCGCCCCGTCATGACTACTCCTCGTTTGTTTGCATTCGACGGCCAAAAAACTAGAGTTCTGCCCGATTCCCATATTTTCGTGTGCTATAGCCCACGCCTTCCGAGCGGGCCCGGGCCCACCAGAATCGGATCGCCTAAAACATTTTCGGGCCATTAAATACGACCAAAGGAACCATAGTCACCTCCCCATCATGACTGCTCCTCATTTTGTTTTGTGTTTTATGGCCAAAAATATAGAATTCCGCCCGATTCCTATATTATCGTGTGCTATAGGCCACGCTTTCCGAGTGGATCTGGCCCCCTAGAACCGGACCGACTAAAATTTTTATGGGCCATCAAATACGACCTATGGAACCATAGTCACCGCCCCTCCATGTCCATTCCTCGTTTATTTGCATTTTACGGCCAAAAACTAGAATTCCGCCCGATTCCTATATTTTCGTGTGCTATAGCCCACGCCTTTCGAGTGGGCCCGGGCCCCCCAGAACCGGATCACCTAAATTTTTTTGGGTAATCAAATACGACCTAAGGAACAAAAGTTACCACCTCGTCATGACTTCTCCTCGTTTGTTTGCATCTATGGCCAAAAAACTAAAATTCCGCCCGATTCCCATATTTCCGTGCGCTATAGCCCACGCCTTCCGAGTGGGCCTGGGCCCCCAGAACCGGATCGTCTAAAATTTTTCCGGGCCATCAAATACGACATAAGGAACCATAGTCACCGCCCCGCTATGACTGCTCCTCATTTCTTTACATTTTACAGCCAAAAAACTAGAATTCCGCCTTATTCCCATATTTTCGTGTGCTATATAGCCCACGCCTTTCGAGTGGGTCGGGCCCCCCATAACCGGATCACCTAAAATTTTTCAAGGGCCATCAAATACAACCTAAGGAACTATAGTCACCGCCCCTCCATGACCGTTCCTCATTTATTTGCGTTTTACCACCAAAAAACTAGAATTTCGCCTGATTCCCATATTTCCTGTGCTATTGCCCATGCCTTACCAGTGGGCAGGGCCCCACGGACCCGGATCGCATAAGGGCCCCCCGGTCCCGGATCGCATAAAATGTTTCCGGGCCATAAAAAATGACCTAAGGAAAAATAGTCACCACCCCACCATGACCTTTTTCATTTTTTGCGTTTTACGGCAAGAAAACTAGAATTCCGCTCGATTACCATAATTTCATGTGCTATAGCCCACGCCTTCCGAGCGGGCCCGGGCCCCCAGGACCCCGATCGCCTAAACTTTTTCCATGCCAAATACGACTTAAGGAACCATAGTCACCGCCCTGCCATGACCATTCCTCATTTGTTTTGCATTTTACGGCCAAAAAATAGAATTCTGCATGATTTTCATATTTTCATGTGTTATAGCCCACGCATTCCGAGTGGGCCCGGCCCCCCCGGAACCAAATCACCTAAAGTTTTTCCAGGCTATCAAATATGACCTAAGGAAAAATAGTCAACGCCCCATCATGACTGCTTCTCATTTTTTTTTGCATATTACAGCAAAAAAATAAGAATTCTGCCCGATTCCCAAATTTTCGTATGCTATAGCCCACGCATTCCGAGTGGGCCCGGGCCCCCAGACCCGAATCACCTAAAATAATTTTTGGCCATCGAATACAACCTAAGGAACTATAGTCACCTCCCAGTCATGACTGCTCCTCGTGTTTTAGCGTTTTACTGCCAAAAAACTAGAATTTCGCCCGATTCCCGTATTTTGTGTGCTATAGCCCACGTCTTCCGAGTAGGCCCGGGCCCTCCAGAACCGATTCGTCTAAATTTTTTTCAGGCCATCAAATACGATCTAAGGAACCATAGTCACCGCCCCACCATGACTGCTCCTCGTTGTTTTGCGTTTTAAAGCCAAAAAACATGAATTCCGCTCTATTCCCATTTTTTCATGTGCTATAGCCCACGCCTTGTGAGTGGTCCCGTGCCCCCTTGGAACTGGATTGCCTAAAAATTTTTCGGGCCATCAAATACAACCTAAGCAACTATAGTCACCACCCCGGCATGACTGTTCCTCGTTTATTTGCGTTTAACGGCCGAAAAACTAGAATTCCGCCTGATTCCCATATTTTTGTATGCTATAGCCCATGCCTTCCCAACCCGGATCGCATAAAATGTTTCCGGGCCATAAACAATTACCTAAGGAAAAATAGTCGCCACCCTGCCATGACCTTTCCTCATTTTTTTTGCGTTTTACAGCCAAAACACTTGAATTCCGCACTATTCCCATATTTTCATTTGCTATAGCCCACGCCTTCCGAGTGGGCCCGGGCCCCCCGGACCCCGATCGCCTAAAATTTTTCTGGGCCATCAAATACGATTAAGGAACTATAGTCTCCACCCCGCCCTGACCGTTCCTCGTTGTTTTTGCGTTTTACTGCCAAAAAACTAGAATTCTGCCTAATTCCCATATTTTCGTGTGCTATAGCCCACGCATTCCGAGTGGGCCCGGGCCCCCTAGAACCAAATCGACTAAAAAATATTCGGGCTATTGAATACGACCTAAGGAAAAATAGTCAACGCCCCGTCATGACTGCTCCTCGTTATTTTGCATTTTACGGCCAAAAAACTAGAATTCTGCCCGATTCCCATATTTTCGTGTGCAATAGCCCACGCCTTCCGAGTGGGCCCGGGCCCCCCATCATCGGATCGCCAAATTTTTTTTCGGGCCATCAAATACGACCTAAGGAACCATAGTTACTTCCACGCCATGACCGTTCCTCATTCTGTTGCGTTTTAAGGCCAAAAAACTAGAATTCCGCCTGATTCCCATATTTTCGTGTGCTATATAGCCAATGCCTTCCGAGTGGGCCCAGGGCCCCCAAAATCGGATCGCCTAAAATTTTTTTGGGCCATAAAATATGACCTAAGGAACCATAGTCACCACCTCGCCATGACTGCTCCTCGCTGTTTTGCGTTTTACAGCCAAAAAACTAGAATTCCACCCTATTCCCATTTTTTCGTGTGCTATAGCCCACGCCTTCTGAGTGGTCCCATTCCCCCTTGTAACCGGATTGCCTAAAACTTTTCCGGGATATCAAATACGACCTAAGGAATCATAGTCACCGCCCCTTCATGACTGCTCCTCATTTCTTTGCGTTTTACGGCCAAAAGACTAGAATTCCTCCCGATTCCCACATTTTCGTGTGCTATGGCCCACGCCTTCCGAGTGGGTCGGGCCCCCCAGAACCGGATTGCCTAAGATTTTTCCAGGCCATCAAATACAACCTAAGGATTCGCATTTTACGGCCAAAACACTAGAATTCCGCTTGATTCCCATATTTGCGTGTGCTATAGTCCACGCCTTCCTAGTGGGCAGGGCCCCGCGGACCCGGATCGCCTAACATTTTTTCGGGCCATCATAAACGACCTAAGGAATAATAGTCACTGCCCCTCCATGACCTTTCCTCGTTTTTTTGTGTTTTAAGGCCAAAAGAATAGCATTCCGCCCGATTCCCATATTTTCATGTGCTATAGCCCATGCCTTCCGAGTGGGCCAGGGCCCCCCAGACCCGGATTGCCTAAAAAATAATTTTCGAGCCATCAAATACGACCTAAGGATCCATAGTCACCGCCCCGCCATGACCGTTCCTCATTTTTTGCGTTTTACGGCCAAACAACTAGAATTTTGCCCGATTCCCATATTTTCATGTGCTATATAGCCCACGCCTTCCGAGTGGGCCCGGGCCCCCCGAATCGGATCGCCTAAAATTTTTCCGGGCCATCAAATACGACCTACGGAACCATAATCATCGCCGTGCCATGACTACTCCTCTTTGTTTTGCGTTCTATGGCCAAAAAATTAGAATTCTGCCCGATTCCCATATTTTTGTGTGCTATGGCCCACGCCTTCCGAGTGGGCCCGGGCCCACCTGAACTAGATCGCCTAAAATGTTTTCGGGCCAACAAATACGACCTAAGGAACCATAGTCATTGCCCCATCATGACTGCTCCTCATTGTCTTTTTGCGTTTTATGGCCAAAAAAATAGAATTCCGCCCGATTCCCATATTTTCGTGTGCTATAGCCCACGCCTTCTGAGTGGCTCGGCCCCCCAGAGAACCGGACCGCCTAAAATTTTTTCAGGCCATCAAATACAACCTAAGGAACCATAGTCACTACCCCTCCATGACCGGTCCTCGTTTATTTGCGTTTTACGGCAAAACAACTAGAATTCCGCCCGATTCCCATATTTTCGTGTGCTATAGCCCACGCATTCCGAGTGGGTCGGGCCCCCGAGAACCGAATCGCCTAAAATTTTTCCCGGCCATCAAACACAACCTAAGGAACTATAGTCACTGCCCCTCCATGAGTGTTCCTCGTTTATTTGCGTTTAACAGCCAAAAAACTAGAATCCGCCTGATTCCCATATTTTCGTGTGCTATAGCCCACTCCTTCCCAGTGAGCAGGGCCCCCCGGACCCGGATCGCATAAAATGTTTTCGGGCCATAAAAAACGACCTAAGGAAAAATAGTCACCGCCTCTCCATGACCTTTCCTCATTCTTTTGCGTTTTACGGACAAAACACTTGAATTCTGCCCTATTCCCATATTTTCATTTGCTATAACCCATGCCTTCCGAGTGGGCCCGGGCCCCTCGGACCCCGATTGCCTAAAATTTTTCCAGGCCATCAAATACGACTTGAGGAACCATAATCTCCACCCCGCCCTGACCGTTCCTCGTTGTTTTTGTATTTTACGGCCAAAAAACTAGAATTCCGCCTGATTCTCATATTTTCGTGTGCCATAGCCCACGCATTTCGAGTGGGCCCGGGCCCCATGGAACCGAATCGCCTAAAATTTTTTTGGGCCATTGAATATGACCTTAGGAACTATGGTCACCGCCCCGTCATGACTGCTCCTCGTTATTTTGCATTTTACGTCCAAAAAACTAGAATTCCGCCCGATTCCCATATTTTCGTGTGATATAGCACACGCTTTCCGAGTCGGTCGGGACCCCGGAAGCGGATCGCCTAAAAATTTTTCGGCCCATCAAATACAACCTAAGGAACCATAGACATCGCCTCGCCATGACCGTTCCTCATTTATTTGCGTTTTATGGCCAAAGCACTAGAATTCCACCCGATTCCCATATTTTCGTGTGCTATAGGCCATGCCTTCCCAGTGGGCAGGGCCCCGCAGACCTGGATCGCCTAACATTTTTTCGGGACATCAAAAACGACCTAAGGAAAAATAATCACCACCCCGCCATGACCTTTCCTAATCTTTTTGCATTTTACGGTAAAAAAACTAGAATTCCGCCCGATTCTCATATTTTAATATGCTATAATCCACGCCTTCCGAGTGGGCCCGGGCCCCCCGAACCCCGATCGTCTAAACTTTTTTCGGGCCATCAAATACGAATTAAGGAATCATAGTCACTGCCCCACCATGACCGTTCCTCATTTTTTGTGTTTTACGGCCAAATAACTAGAAATCCGCCTGATTCCCATATTTTTGTGTGATATATTGCCCACGCCTTCCGAGTGGGCCCGGTCCCCCTAGAATCGTATTGCCTAAAAGTTTTCCAGGCCATCAAATATGACCTAAGGAACCATAGTCACCGCCCCGTCATGACTACTCCTCGTGTTGTTTTTGCGTTTTACGACCAAAAAACTAGAATTCTGCATGTTTCCCATATGGTCGTGCGCTATAGCCCACGCCTTCCTAGTGGGCTCGGCCCCCTCAGAAAAGCGGATCGCTTAAAATTTTTTCGAGCAATCAAATTCTACCTACGGAGCCATAGTCATTACCCCGTCATGACCGTTCCTCATTTATTTGAGTTTTACGGAAAAAAAATTAGAATTTAGCCCGATTCCCATATTTTCGTGTGCTATAACCCACGCCTTCCGAGTGGACCCGGGCCCCCCATCATCGGATCGCCTAAAATTTTTTTGGGCAATCAAATACGACCTAAGTAACCATAGTCACTTCCCCGCCATGACCGTTCCTCGTTTTTTTGCATTTTAAGTCCAAAAAACTAGAATTCCGCCTGATTCCCATATTGTCGTGTGCTATATAGCCAACGCCTTCCGAGTGGGCCCGGGCCCCCCAAAATCGGATCGCCTAAAAATTTTTCGGGCCATCAAATACGACCTAAGGAACCATAGTCACCGCCCCATCATGACTACTCCATGTTTGTATTGCGTTTTACGGGCAAAAAACTAGAATTCTACCTGATTCCCATATTGTCGTGTGCTATAGCCCATGCCTTCCGAGTGGGCCCGGGCCCCCTAGAAATGGTGATCGCCTAAAAACTTTATGGGCAATCAAATATGACCTAAGGAACCATAGTCACCGCCCCGACATGACTGCTCCTCATTGTTTTGCGTTTTATGGCCAAAAAACTAGAATTCTGCCCGATTCCCATATTTTCGTGTGCTATAGCCCACGCCTTCTGAGTGGGTCGGGCCCCCCAGAACCGGATCGCCTAAAATTTTTCCGGGCCATAAAATATGACCTAAGGAACCATAGTCACCGTCCCTCCTTGACCGTTCCTCATTTATTTGAGTTTTACGGATAAAAAAAATTAGAATTTCGCCCGATTCCCATATTTTTGTGTGCTATAACCCACGCCTTCCGAGTGGGCCCGGGCTATAGCCAAAGCCTTCCGAGTGGGCCCCCTCCCCTAGAAAAGCGGATCACATAAAAATTTTCTGGGCCATCAAATACGACCTAAGGAACCATAGTGACCGCCCCATCATGACTCCTCCTCATTGTTTTGTGTTTTATGGCCAAAAAACTAGAATTCTGCCCGATTCCCATATTTTCGTATGTTATAGCCCACGCCTTCCGAGTAGGTCGGACCCCCCAGAACCGGATCATCTAAAATTTTTCCGGGCCATTAAATACAACCTAAGGAACCAAAGTCACCGCCCCTCCATGAACTTTCCTCATTTATTTGAGTTTTACGGACAAAAAACTAGAATTTTGCCTGATTCCCATATTTTCATGTGCTATAGCCCACACCTTCCGAGTGGACCTGGGCCCCCTATAAAAGCGGATGGCTAAAAAAATTTTTGGGCCATCAAATACGACCTATGGAACAATAGTCGCTGCCCTGTCATGACTGCTCCTCTTGTTTTTGCGTTTTATCGCCAAAAATTAGAATTCCGCCCGATTCCCATATTTTCTTGTGCTACAGACCACACCTTTCGAGTGGGCCCGTGCCCCCTAGAACCGGATCACCTAAAATTTTGTTAGCCCATCAAATACGACCTAAGGAAACACAGTCATTGCCCCATCATGACTGCTCCTCATTTCTTTGCGTTTTACGGCCAAAAAACTAGAATTCCGCCCGAGTCCCATATTTTTGTGTGCTATAGACCACGCCTTCCGAGTGGGTCCAGCCCCCCAGAACCGGATCGCCTAAAATTTTTTGGTCCATCAAATACAACCTAAGGAACCATAGTCATTGCCTCGCCATGACCGTTACTCTTTTATTTGCATTTTACGGCCAAACAATTAGAATTCCGCCCGATTCTCATATTTTCGTGTGCTACTTCCTAGTGGGTGGGGCCCCCAGACACGGATCGCCTAAAATGTTTCCTGGCCATCACAAATGACCTAAGGAGAAATAGTCACCGCCCAGCCATGACCTTTCCTCATTTTTTTGCGTTTTACGGTCTAAAAACAAGAATTCCGCCCGATTCCCATATTTTCATGTGCTATAGCCCACGCCTTCCGAGTGGGCCCCGGCCCCCTGACCCCGATCACCTAAAAATTTTCAAGGCCATCAAATACGACTTAAGGAACAACAGTCACCACCCCTCCATGACCGCTCCTCATTTTTTTTTTGCGTTTACAGCCAAAAAACTAGAATTCCGCCTAATTCCCATATTTTTGCGTGCTAGCCCACGCATTCTGAGTGGGCCCGGGCCCCCGGAACCGAATCGCCTAAAAATTTTCTGGGCCATCAAATATGACCTAAGGAACCATAGTCAACGCCCCGTTATGAATGCTACTCGTTGTTTAGCATTTTACGGCAAAAAAACTAGAATTCTGCCCGATTCCCATATTTTCGTGAGCTATAGCCCACGCATTCCGAGTGGGCCCGGACCCCCCAGACTCGGATCACCTATAATTTTTCCGGGATATGAAATATGACCTAAGGAACCATAGTCACCGCCCCATCATGACTGCTCCTTGTTTGTTTGAATTTTATGTCCAAAAAACTAGAATTCTGCCCGATTCCCATATTTTCGTGTGCTACAGCCCATGCCTTCCGAGTGGGCCCTGGCCACCAGAACCGGATCGTCTAAAATTTTTTTGGGACATCAAATACGTCCTAAGGAACCATAGTCACCGCCCCATCATGACTGCTCCTTATTTGTTTTGCATTTTACGTCCAAATAACAAGAATTCTGCCCGATTCCCATATTTTCGTGTGTTATAGCCCACGCCTTCCGAGTGGGCCCGGGCCCCAGAATCGGATCGCCTAAAATTTTTTCCGGGCCATAAATTATGACCTAAGGAACCATAGTCACTGCTTTGTCATGACTTCTCCTCATTTCTACGCGTTTTACGACCAAAAAACTAGAATTCTGCCCGATTCCCATATTTTCGTGTGTTATAGCCCACGCCTTCCCAGTGGACAGAGCCCCCCGGACACGGATCGCCGAAAATGTTTTTGGGCCAACAAAAATGACCTAAGGAAAACTAGTCACCGGCCCGCCATGACCTTTCCTCATTTATTTGCATTTTACGGCCAAAAATATAGAATTCCGCTTGATTCCCATATTTTTATGTGTTATAGCCCACGCCTTCCGAGTGGGCCCAGGCCCCCCGATCGCCTAAAATTTTTCCAGGCCATCAAATATGACTTAAGGAACCATAGTCACCACCCCTCCATATCAGTTCCTCGTTGTTTTGCATTTTACGGCCAAAAAGCTATAATTCTGCCCGATTCCCATATTTTCGTGTGCTATAGCCCACGTATTCCGAGTGGGCCCAGGCCCCCTAGAACCGGATCGCCTAAAATTTTGTTGGGCCATCAAATACGACCTAAGGAACCATAGTCACCGCCCCATCATGACTGCTCCTCATTGTTTTGCATTTTATGGCCAAAAAACTAGAATTCCGCCCGTTTCCCATATTTTCTTGTGCTATAGCCCACGCCTTCTGAGTGGGTCGGTCCCCCCAGAACCGGATCGCCAAAAGGTTTTCTGGGCCATCAAATATGACCTAAGGAACCATAGTCACTGCCCCTCCATGACCGCTCCTTGTTTATTTGTGTTTTACAGCCAAAAAACTAGAATCCCGCCCTATTCCCATATTTTCGTGTGCTATAGCCCACGCCTTCCGAGTGGGTCCGGCCCCCCAGAACCGGATCGCCTAAAATTTTTTTGGTCCATCAAATACAACCTAAGGAACCATAGTCATCGCCTCGCCATGACCGTTACTCTTTTATTTGCGTTTTACGGCCAAACAATTAGAATTCCGCCCGATTCTCATATTTTCGTGTGCTACTTCCCAGTGGGCAGGGCCCCCAGACACGGATCGCCTAAAATGTTTCCTGGCCATCAAAAATGACCTAAGGAAAAATAGTCACCGCCCAGCCATGAAATTTCCTCATTTTTTTGCGTTCCCATATTTTTATGTGCTATAGCCCACGCCTTCCGAGAGGGCCACGGCCCCCTGACCCCGATCACCTAAAAATTTTCAAGGCCATCAAATACGACTTAAGGAACAACAGTCACCACCCCTCCATGACCGCTCCTCATTTTTTTTTGCGTTTACAACCAAAAACCTAGAATTCCGCCTAATTCCCATATTTTTGCGTGCTAGCCCACGCATTCTGAGTGGGCCCGGGCCCCCGGAACCGAATCGCCTAAAAATTTTTTGGGCCATAAAATACGACCTAAGGAACCATAGTCAATGCCCCGTTATGAATGCTACTCATTGTTTAGCATTTTACGGCAAAAAAACTAGAATTCTGCCCGATTCCCATATTTTCGTGTGCTATAGCCCACGCATTCCGAGTGGGCCCGGACCCCCCAGAGACCCGGATCACCTATAATTTTTTCGGGACATGAAATACGACCTAAGGAACCATAGTCATCGCCCCGTCATGACTGCTCCTTGTTTGTTTGCATTTTATGTCCAAAAAACTAGAATTCTGCCCGATTCCCATATTTTCGTGTGCTACAGCCCACGCCTTCCGAGTGGGCCCTGGCCCCCAGAACCAGATCGTCTAAAATTTTTTTGGGACATCAAATACGACCTAAGGAACCATAGTCACCGCCCCGTCATGACTGCTCCTCATTTGTTTTGCATTTTACGTCCAAATAACAAGAATTCTGCCCGATTCCCATATTTTCGTGTGTTATAGCCCACGCCTTCCGAGTGAGCCCGGGACCCCAGAACCGGATCGCCTAAAATTTTTCCGGGCCATAAATTACGACCTAAGAAACCATAGTCACCACTTTGTCATGACTTCTCCTCATTTCTATGCGTTTTACGACCAAAAAACTAGAATTCTGCCTGATTCCCATATTTTTGTGTGTTATAGCCCACGCCTTCCCAGTGGACAGAGCCCCCCGGACACGGATCGCCGAAAATGTTTTTGGGCCAACAAAAATGACCTAAGGAAAACTAGTCACTGCCCCGCCATGACCTTTCCTCGTTTATTTGTGTTATAGCCAACAGAGCCCCGCTTGATTCCCATATTTTTATGTGTTATAGCCCACGCCTTCCGAGTGGGCCCAGGCCCCCCGATCGCCTAAAATTTTTCCAGGCCATCAAATATGACTTAAGGAACCATAGTCACCACCCCTCCATATCAGTTCCTCGTTGTTTTGCATTTTACGGCCAAAAAGCTATAATTCTGCCCGATTCCCATATTTTCGTGTGCTATAGCCCACGTATTCCGAGTGGGCCCAGGCCCCCTAGAACCGGATCGCCTAAAATTTTGTTGGGCCGTCAAATACGACCTAAGGAACCATAGTCACCGCCCCATCATGACTGCTCCTCATTGTTTTGCATTTTATGGCCAAAAAACTAGAATTTCGCCCGTTTCCCATATTTTCTTGTGCTATAGCCCACGCCTTCCGAGTGGGTCGGTCCCCCCCAGAACCGGATCGCCAAAAGGTTTTCTGGGCCATCAAATATGACCTAAGGAACCATAGTCACTGCCCCTCCATGACCGCTCCTTGTTTATTTGTGTTTTACAGCCAAAAAACTAGAATTCCGCCCTATTCCCATATTTTCGTGTGCTATAGCCCACGCCTTCCGAGTGGGTCCGGCCCCCCAGAGCCGGATCACCTAAAATTTTTTTGGTCCATCAAATACAACCAAAGGAACCATAGTCATCGCCTCGCCATGACCGTTACTCTTTTATTTGCGTTTTACGGCCAAACAATTAGAATTCCGCCCGATTCTCATATTTTCGTATGCTATATTTTCCTTCCGAGTGGGCCCGTGCCCCTAGAAAAGCGGATCGCTTCAAAAAATTTTGGGCAATCAAATACGACCTAAGGAACCATAGTCACCGCCCCGTCATGACTGCTCCTCATTGTTTTGCGTTTTATGGATAAAAAACTAGAATTCTGCCCGATTCAGATATTTTCTTGTGCTATAGCCCACGCCTTCCGAGTGGGTAGGGCCGCCCAGAACCGGGTTGCCTCGCCATAACCGTTCCTCATTTATTTGCGTTTTACAGCCAAAAAGCTAAAATTCTGCCCAATTCCCATATTTTCATGTGCTACTTCTAGTGGGCAGGGCCCCCAGATACGGATCGCCTAAAATGTTTCCGGGCCATCAAAAACGACTTAAGGAAAAATAGTCACCGCCCCGCCATGACTTTTCCTCATTTTTTTGCATTTTACGGCAAAAAAACTAGAATTTTGCCCGATTCCTATATTTTCATGTGCTATAGCCTATCTTCCGAGTGGGCCCGGGCCCCCCGGACCCCGATCGCCAAAATATTTTCCAAGCCATCAAATACGACTTAAGGAATCATAGTCACCGCCCTCACATGAACGCTCCTCGTTTGTTTTAGCATTTTACGGCCAAAAAACTAGAATTTTGCCTGATTCTCATATTTTCGTGTGCTAGCCCACACATTCCGAGTGGTCCCGGGCCCCCGGAACTGAATTGACTAAAAATTTTCCGGGCCATCAAATACGACCTTAGGAACCATAATCAACGCCCTGTCATGCATGCTCCTTGTTTTTTTGCATTTAACGGCCAAAAAACTAGAATTGTGCCTGATTCCCATATTTTTGTGTGCTATAGCCCATGCCTTCCGAGTGGGTCGGGCCCCCCAAAACCGGATCGCCTAAAATATTTTTGGGCCATCAAATACAACCTAAGGAACCATAGTCACCGCACTGCCATGACCGTTCCTCGTTTATTTGCATTTTATGGCAAAAAAACTAGAATTCCGCCCGATTCACATATTTTCGTGTGCTATATCCCACGCATTCCGAGTGGGCTCGGGCCCCCCGAAACCGAATCGCCTAAACTTTTTCCAAGCATTCAAATACGACCTAAGGAATCATAGTCACTGCCCCTCCATGACCGTTCCTCCTTTTTTTGCATTTTAAGGCAAAGAAACTAGAATTTCGCCCGATTCCCATATTTTCGTGTGCTATATAGCCCACGCCACAAAATTGGATCGCCTAAATTTTTTTCGGGCCATCAAATACGACCTAAGGAACCATAGTCACTGCCCCGTCATTACTACTCCATGTTTGTTTTGTGTTTTATGGCAAAAAAAACTAGAATTCTACCTGATTCCCATATTGTCGTGTGCTATAGCCCACGCCTTCCGAGTGGGCCCGGCCCCCCTAAAAAAGCGGATCACCTAAAAAACTTTTGGGCCATCAAATATGACCAAAGGAACCATTGTCACCGCCCCGTCATGACTGCTCCTCATTGTTTTGCGTTTTATGGCCAAAAAACTAGAATTCTGCCCGATTCCCATATTTTCGTGTGCTATTGCCCACGTCTTCCGAGTGGGTCGAGCCCCCAGAACCGGATCGCCTAAAATTTTTTCAGGCCATCAAATACAACCTAAGGAACCATATTCACTAACTGGCCATGAACGTTCCTCGTTTATTTGCATTTTACGGCAACAAAACTAGAATTCCGCCCCTATTCCCATATTTTCGTGTGCTATATCCCACGCATTCCGAGTGGGCTCGGGCCCCCCAGAACCGATTTGCCTAAACTTTTTCCCAGCCATAAAATATGACCTAAGGAATCATAGTCACTGCCCCTCCTTGACTGTTCCTCGTTTTTTTGCATTTTAAGGCAAAAAAACTAGAATTCCGTCCGATTCCCATATTTTTGTGTGCTATATAGCCCACGCCACAGAATCGGATCGCCTAAAAAATTTTCGGGCCTTTAAATATGACCTAAGGAACCATAGTCACTGCCTCGTCATTACTACTCTATGTTTGTTTTGCGTTTTACGGCCAAAAACTCGAATTCTACCTGATTCCCATATTGCTGTGTGCTATAGCCCACGCCTTCCGAGTGGGCCCGGCCCCCTAGAAAAGCGGATCGCCTAAAAATTTTCGGGGCATCAAATATGACCTAAGGAACCATAATCAATGCTCCTTCATGCATGCTCCTCGTTGTTTTGTATTTAACGGCCAAAAATCTGGAATTATGCTCGATTCCCATATTTTCGTGTGCTATAGCCCATGCCTTCCGAGTGGGTCGGGGCCTCCAGAACCGGATCGCCTAAAATTTTTCCGTTCCATCAAATACGACCTAAGGAACCATAGTCACCGCCCCTCCATGACCGTTCCTTGTTTATTTGAGTTTTACCCGGCAAAAAATAGAATTCCGCCCGATTTCCATATTTTCGTGTGCTATATAGCCCACGCCTTCCGAGTGGGCCCGGGCCTCCCATCATCGAATCGCCTAAATTTTTTTCAGGTCATCAAATACGACCTAAGGAACCATAGTCACCACCCTGTCATGACTGCTCCTTGTTTTTTTGCGTCTTACGGCCAAAAAACTAGAATTTCGCCCGATTTCCATATTTTTGTTTGCTATAGCCCAAGCCTTCCGAGTGGGCCCTGGCCCCCCATCATAGGATCACCTAAAACATTTTCGGGCCATCAAATACGACCTAAGGAACCAAAATCAATGCCTGCCCTGTCATGCATGCTCCTCGTTGTTTTGCCTTTAACGGCCAAAAATCTGGAATTATGCCCGATTCCCATATTTTCGTGTGCTATAGCCCATGCCTTCCGAGTGGGTCGGGCCCCCCAGAACCGGATCGCCTAAAAATTTTCCAGGCCATCAAATACAACATAAGGAACCACAGTCACCACCCCACCATGACCGTTCCTTGTTTATTTGCATTTTACGGCAAAAAACTAGAATTTCGCCCGATTCCCATATTTTCGTGTACTATATCCCACGCGTTCCGAGTGAGCTCGGGCCCCCCGGAACCGAATCGCCTAAACTTTTTCCGAGCCATCAAATACGACCTAAGGAATCATAGTCACTTCCCCTCCATGACCGTTCCTCATGTTTTTTGCATTTTAAGGTAAGAAAAACTAGAATTCCGCCCGATTCCGATATTTTCGTGTGCTATATAGCCCACGCCACAGAATCGGATCGCCTAAAAATTTTTCGGGCCACCATATACGACCTAAGGAACCATAGTCACTGCCCCGTCATTACTACTCCATGTTTATTTTGCATTTCACGACCAAAAAACTAGAATTCTACCTGATTCCCATATTATCGTGTGCTATAGCCCACGCCTTCCGAGTGGGCCCGACCCCCTAGAAAAGCGGATCGCCTAAAATATTTTCGGGCCATAAAATACGAACAAAGAAACCATAGTCACCGCCCCGTCATGACTGCTCCTCATTGTTTTTTGTTTTATGGCCAAAAAACTAGAATTCTACCCGATTCCCATATTTTTGTGTGCTATAGCCCACGCCTTCGGAGTGGGTCGGGCCCTCCAGAAGCGGATCGCCTAAAAATTTTCCGGGCCATCAAATAGGACCTAAGGAACTATAGTCACCACCCCTCCATGATCGTTCCTCGTTTAATTGAGTTTTACCTGGCAAAAAACTAGAATTCTGCCCGATTCCCATATTTTCGTGTGCTATAGCCCATGCCTTCCGAGTGGACCCGGGCCCCCCATCATCGGATCGCCTAAAACTTTTTCAGGCCATCAAATACGACCTAAGGAACCATAGTCACCACCCTGTCATGACTGCTTCTTGGTTGTTTTGCGTCTTACGGCCAAAAAACTAGAATTCCGCCCGGTTCCCATATTTTCGTGTGCTCCCACGCCTTTCGAGTGGGCCCGAGCCCCCTATCATAGGATCTCCGAAAAAATTTTCGGGCCATCAAATATGACCTAAGGAACCATAGTCACCACCCCATCATGACTCCTCTTCATTTATTTGCGCTTTATGGCCAAAAAAACTAGAATTCTGCCCGATTCAGATATTTTCTTATACCATAGCCCACGCCTTCCGAGTGGGCCCGGACCCCAGTACCGGATCACCTAAAAATATTTTGGGCCATCAAATATGACCTAAGGAACCATAGTCACCACCCCGTCATGACTGTTCCTCATTTCTTTGCGTTTTACGGCCAAAAAAACTAGAATTCTGCCCGATTCCCATATTTTCATGTGCTACAGACCACGCCTTCCGAGTAGGTCAGGCCCCCCAGAACCGGATCGCCTAAAATTTTTTCGGGCCATCAAATACAACCTAAGGATGCATATTCATCGCCTCGCCATGACCGTTCCTCGTTTATTTACGTTTTATGGCCAAAAAACTAGAATTCCGCCCGATTCCCATATTTTCGTGTGCTACATCCCAGTGGGTAGGGCCCCCGGACATTGATCGCCTAATATATTTTCGGGCCATCAAAAACGACCTAAGGAAACATAGTCACTGCCCCGCCATGACCTTTCCTCGTTTTATTGTGTTTTACGGCCAAAAAACTAGAACTCCACCTGATTCTCATATTTTCATGTGCTATAGCCCATGCCTTCCGAATGGGCCTGGCCCCCCGGACCCCGATCGCCTAAAATTTTTCTAGGCCATCAAATACGACTTAAGGAACCATAGTCACCGCCCCTCCATGACCGCTCCTCATTTGTTTTTTGAATTTTACGGCCAAAAAACTAGAATTTTGCCCGATTCCCATATTTTCATATGCTATAGCCCACGCCTTCCGAGTGGGCCCGGGTCCCCCGAAACTGAATCGCCTAAAATTTTTTCGGGCCATCAAATACGACCTAAGGAACCATAGTCAATGCTCTGTCATGCATGCTACTCGTTGTTTTGCATTTTACGGCCAAAAAACTTGAATTCTGCCCAATTCTCATATTTTCGTGTGCTATAGCCCACGCATACCGAGTGGGCTCGGGCCCCCAGACCCGAGTCATCCATATTTTTTTGGGCCATAAAATACGACCTAAGGAACCATAGTCAATGCCCTGTCATGACTGCTCCTTGTTGTTTTGCATTTTACATCCAAAAACAAGAATTTTGCCTGATTCCCAAACTTTCGTGTGCTATATAGCCCACGCCTTCCGAGTGGGCCTGGTCCCCCCAGAACCGAATCGCCTAAAATTTGTATGAGCCATCAAATACGACTTAAGGAACCATAGTCACTGCCCCGTCATGATTGCTCCTCATTTCTATGCGTTTTACGGCCAAAAAACTAGAATTCCGCCTGATTCTCATATTTTCGTGTGTTATAGCCAACGCTTTCCGAGTGGGTCGGGCTCCCCAGAACCGGATTTCCTAATTTTTTTCCGAGCCATCAAATACGACCTAAGGAACCATAGTCACCGCCTCTCTATGACCGTTCCTTGTTTATTTGTGTTTTACGTCCAAAAAACTAGAATTCTGCCCGATTCTCATATTTTCGTGTGCTTTAGCCCACGCCTTCTGAGTGGGCCCGGCCCCCATCACCGGATCGCATAAAGTTTTTTTGGGCCATCAAATACGACCTAAGGAACCATAGTCACTACTCTGTCATGACTGCTCCTCATTGCTTTGCGTCTTACGGCCAAAAAACTAGAATTCTGCCCGTTTCCTAGTGGGCCCGGGCCCCCTAGAAAAGCGGATCGCTTAAAGAATTTTCAGGCAATCAAATACGACCTAAGGAACCATAATCATCGCACCGTCATGATTGTTCCTCATTGTTTTGCATTTTATGGATAAAAAACTAGAATTCCGCACGATTCACATATTTTCTTGTGCTATAGCCCACGCCTTCCGAGTGGGCCCGGGACTCCCATCATCGGATCGCCTAAACATTTTTCAGGCCATCAAATACGACCTAAGGAACCATATTCATCACCCTTTCATGACTGCTCCTTGTTTTTTTTTGCGTCTTACGGCCAAAAAACTAGAATTCCACCTGATTCCCATATTTTCGTGTGCTATAGCCCACGCCTTCCGTGTGGGCCCGGGCCCCCCATCTTAGGATCGCCTAAAATTTTTCCGGGCCATCAAATACGACCTAAGGAACCATAATCAATGCCTCGTCATGCATGCTCCTTGTTGTTTTGCATTTAACGGCAAAAAAACTAGAATTGTGCCCGATTCCCATATTTTCGTGTGCTATAGCCCATGCCTTTCTAGTGGGTCGGGCCCCCAGAACCGGATCACCTAAAAATTTTTTGGGCCATCAAATACAACCTAAGGAACCATAGTCACCGCCCTGCCATGACCGTTCCTCGTTTATTTGCTTTTTACGGCAAAAAACTAGAATTTTGCCCGATTCCCATATTTTCGTGTGCTATATCCCACGCATTCCGAGTGGGCTCGGGCCCCCCAGAACCGAATCGCCTAAACTTTTTTCGAGCCATCAAATACGACCTAAGGAATCATAGTTACTGCCCCTCCATGACCATTCCTCATTGTTTTGCATTTTAAGGTAAAAAAACTAGAATTCCGCCCGATTCCCATATTTTCGTGTGCTATATAGCCCACGCCACAGAATCGGATCGCCTAAAAACTTTTCGGCCCATCAAATATGACCTAAGGAACCATAGTCACTGCCCCGTCATTACTACTCCATGTTTGTTTTGCATTTTACGGCCAAAAAACTAGAATTCTACCTGATTCCCATATTGTCGTGTGCTATAGCCCACGCCTTCCGAGTGGGCCCGACCCCCCTAGAAAAGCGGATCGCCTAAAATATTTTCGGGCCATCAAATACAAACAAAGGAACCATATTCACCGCCCCGTCATGACTGCTCCTCATTGATTTTCGTTTAATGGCCAAAAAACTAGAATTCTACCTGATTCCCATATTTTCGTGTGCTATAGCCCACGCCTTACGAGTGGGTCGGGCCCTCCAGAAGCGGATCGCCTAAAATTTTTCCGGGCCATCAAATATGACCTAAGGAACCATATTCACTACCCCTCCATGACCGTTCCTCATTTAATTGAGTTTTACCCGGCAAAAAACTAGAATTCTACCCGATTCCCATATTTTCGTGTGCTATAGCCCACGCCTTCCGAGTGGGCCCGGCCCCCCCATTATCGGATCGCCTAAAAATTTTTCAGGCCATTAAATACGACCTAAGGAACCATAGTCACCACCCTGTGATGACTGCTTCTTGTTGTTTTGCATCTTACGGCCAAAAAACTTGAATTCCGCCCGGTTCCCATATTTTCGTGTGCTCCCACGCCTTCCGAGTGGGCCCGGGCCCCCTATCATAGGATCTCCTAAAAACTTTTCGGGCAATCAAATATGACCTAAGGAACCATAGTCACCACCCCGTCATGACACCTCTTCTTTGTTTTGCGTTTTTTGTCCGAAAAAATAGAATTCCGCCCGATTCACATATTTTCTTGTACCATAGCTCACGCCTTCCGAGTGGGCCCGGACCCCCCAGTACCGGATCACCTAAAAATATTTCGGGCCATCAAATATGACCTAAGAACCATATTCACCGCCCCGTCATGACTGCTCCTCATTTCTTTGCGTTTTACGGCCAAAAAACTAGAATTCCGCGTGATTCTCATATTTTCGTGTGCTATAGCCCACGCCTTCCGAGTGGGTCGGGCTCCCCAGAAATGGATTTCCTAAATTTTTTTTGAGCCATCAAATACGACCTAAGGAACCATAGTCACCGCCCCTCTATGACCGTTCCTCGTTTATTTGTGTTTTACGTCCAAAAAACTAGAATTCTGCCCGATTCCCATATTTTCATGTGCTATAGCCCACGCCTTCTGAGTGGGCCCGCCCCCCCATCATCGGATCGCCTAAAAATTTTTTGGGCCATCAAATACGACCTAAGGAACCATAGTCACCACTCTGTCATGACTGCTCCTCATTGTTTTGCATCTTACGGCAAAAAACTAGAATTCTGCCCGTTTTCGAGTGTGCCCGGGCCCCCTAGAAAAGCGGATCGCTTAAAAATTTTCCAAGCAATCAAATACTACCTAAGGAACCATAGTCACCGCCCCGTCATGACTGTTCCTCATTGTTTTGCATTTTATGGATAAAAAACTAGAATTCCGCCCGATTCACATATTTTCTTGTGCTATAGCCCATGCCTTCCGAGTGGGCCCGGGCCTCCCATCATCGGATCGCCTAAAAATATTTCAGGCTATCAAATACGACCTAATGAACCATAGTCACCACCCTGTCATGACTGCTCCTTGTTTTTTTGTGTCTTACGGCCAAAAAACTAGAATTCCGCCCGATTCCCATATTTTTCTGTGCTATAGCCCACGCCTTCCGAGTGGGCCCGGGCCCCCCATCATAGGATCGCCTAAAATTTTTCCGGGCCATCAAATACGACCTAAGGAACCATAATCAATGCCCCGTCATGCATGCTCCTCGTGTTTTTGCATTTAACGGCCAAAAACTGGAATTGTGCCCGATTCCCATATTTTCGGGTGTTATAGCCCATGCCTTTCGAGTGGGTCGGGCCCCCCAGAATCGGATCGCCTAAAAAATTTTCAGGCCATCAAATACAACCTAAGGAACCATAGTCACTGCCCCGCCATGACTGTTCCTCGTTTATTTGCATTTTATGTCAAAAAACTAGAATTTTGCCCGATTCCCATATTTTCGTGTGCTATATCCCACGCATTCCGAGTGGGCTTGGGCCCCCCGGAACCAAATTTCCTAAACTTTTTCCGAGCCATTCAATACAACCTAAGGAATCATAGTCACTGCCCCTCCGTGACCGTTCCTCATTTTTTTGCATTTAAGGTAAAAACAACTAGAATTCCGCCCCGATTCCCATATTTCGTGTGCTATATAGCCCACGCCACAGAATCGGATCACCTAAAAAATTTTCGGGCCATCAAATATGACCTAAGGAACCATAGTCAATGCCCCGTCATTACTACTCCATGTTTGTTTTGCATTTTACGGCCAAAAAACTAGAATTCTACCTGATTCCCATATTGTCGTGTGCTATAGCCTACGCCTTCCGAGTGGGCCCGACCCCCTAGAAAAGCGGATCACATAAAATATTTTCGGGCCATCAAAGACAAATAAAGGAACCATAGTCACCGCCCCGTCATGACTGCTCCTCATTGTTTTGCGTTTTATGGCCAAAAAACTAGAATTCTGCCCGATTCTCATATTTTCGTGTGCTATAGCCCACGCCTTACGAGTGGGTCGGGCCCTCCATAAGCGGATCGCCTAAAATTTTTCCGGGCCATCAAATATGACCTAAGGAACCATATTCACTACCCCTCCATGACCGTTCCTCGTTTAATTGAGTTTTACCCGGCAAAAAACTAGAATTCTACCAGATTCCCATATTTTCGTGTGCTATAGCCCACGCCTTCCGAGTGGGCCCGGCCCCCCATCATCGGATCGCCTAAAAATTTTTCAGGCCATCAAATACGACCTAAGGAACCATAGTCACCACCCTGTGATGACTACTTCTTGTTTTTTTGCATCTTACGGCCAAAAAACTTGAATTCCGCCCGGTTCCCATATTTTCGTGTGCTCCCACGCCTTCCGAGTGGGCCCGGGCCCCCTATCATAGGATCTCCTAAAAACTTTTCGGGCAATCAAATATGACCTAAGGAACCATAGTCACCACCCCGTCATGACTCCTCTTCATTGTTTTGCGTTTTTTGGCCAAAAAAATAGAATTCCGCCCGATTCACATATTTTCTTGTACCATAGCTAACGCCTTCCGAGTGGGCCCGGACCCCCAGTACCGGATCACCTAAAAATATTTTGGGCCATCAAATATGACCTAAGAACCATATTCACCGCCCCGTCATGACTGCTCCTCATTTCTTTGCATTTTACGTCCAAAAAACTAGAATTCCGCGTTATTCTCATATTTTCGTGTGCTATAGCCCACGCCTTCCGAGTGGGTCGGGCTCCCCAGAAACCGATTTCCTAAATTTTTTTTGAGCCATCAAATATGACCTAAGGAACCATAGTCACCGCCCCTCTATGACCGTTCCTTGTTTATTTGTGTTTTACGTCCAAAAAACTAGAATTCTGCCCGATTCCTATATTTTCGTGTGCTATAGCCCACGCCTTCTGAGTGGGCCCGCCCCCCATCATCGGATCGCCTAAAAAAATTTTGGGCCATCAAATACGACCTAAGGAACCATAGTCACCACTCTGTCATGACTGCTCCTCATTGTTTTGCGTCTTACGGCAAAAAACTAGAATTCTGCCCGTTTCTGAGTGGGCCCGGGCCCCCTAGAAAGGCGGATCGCTTAAAAATTTTCCAAGCAATCAAATACGACCTAAGGAACCATAGTCACCGCCCCGTCATGACTGTTCCTCATTGTTTTGCGTTTTATGGATAAAAAACTAGAATTCCGCCCGATTCACATATTTTCTTGTGCTATAGCCCACGCCTTCCGAGTGGGCCCGGGCCTCCAATCATCGGATCGCCTAAAAAAATTTCAGGCTATCAAATACGACCAAATGAACCATAGTCACCACCCTGTCATGACTGCTCCTTGTTTTTTTGCGTCTTACGGCCAAAAAACTAGAATTCCGCCCGATTCCCATATTTTCGTGTGCTATAGCCCACGCCTTCCGAGTGGGCCCGGGCCCCCCATCATAGGATCACCTAAAATTTTTCCGCGCCATCAAATACGACCTAAGGAACCATAATCAATGCCCCGTCATGCATGCTCCTCGTTTTTTTGCATTTAACGGCAAAAAAATTGGAATTGTGCCCAATTCCCATATTTTCGGGTGTTATAGCCCATGCCTTTCGAGTGGGTCGGACCCCCCTGAATCGGATCGCCTAAAAATTTTCCGGGCCATCAAATACAACCTAAGGAACCATAGTCACCGCCCCGCCATGACTGTTCCTCGTTTATTTGCATTTTACGTCAAAAAACTAGAATTTTGCCCGATTTCCATATTTTCGTGTGCTATATCCCACGCATTCCGAGTGGGCTCGGGCCCCCCGGAACCAAATTGCCTAAACTTTTTCCGAGCCATTCAATACGACCTAAGGAATCATAGTCACTGCCCCTTCATGACCGTTCCTCATTTGTTTGCATTTTAAGGTAAAAACAACTAGAATTCCCCCTCGATTCCCATATTTTCGTGTGCTATATAGCCCACGCCATAGAATCGGATCGCCTAAAATTTTTTTGGGCCATCAAATACGACCTAAGGAACCATATTCAATGCCCCGTCATTACTACTCCATGTTTGCTTTGCATTTTACGGCCAAAAAACTAGAATTCTACCTGATTCCCATATTGTCGTGTGCTATAGCCCACGCCTTCCGAGTGGGCCCGACCCCCTAGAAAAGAGGATCACATAAAATATTTTCGGGCCATCAAATACAAACAAAAGAACCATAGTCACCGCCATGTCATGACTGCTCCTCATTGTTTTGCGTTTTATGGCCAAAAAACTAGAATTCTGCCCGATTCCCATATTTTCGTGTGCTATAGCCCACGCCTTCTGAGTGGGTCGGGCCCTCCAGAAGCGGATCGCCTAAAAATTTTCCGGGCCATCAAATACGTCCTAAGGAACCATAGTCACCTCCCCTCCATTACCGTTCCTCGTTTAATTGAGTTTTACCCGGCAAAAAACTAGAATTCTGCCCGATTCATATTTTTGTGTGCTATAGCCCACGCCTTCCGAGTGGGCCTGGGCCCCCATCATCGGATCGCCTAAAATTTTTTCAGGCCATCAAATACGACCTAAGGAACCATAGTCACCACCCTATCATGACTGCTTCTTGTTTTTTAGCGTCTTACGGCCAAAAAACTAGAATTCCGCCCGGTTCCCATATTTTCGTGTGCTCCCACGCCTTCCGAGTGGGCCCAGGCCCCCTATAATAGGATCTCCTAAAAAGATTTTGGGCCATCCAATATGACCTAAGGAACCATAGTCACCACCCCGTCATGACTCCTCTTAATATTTTTGAGTTTTATGGCCAAAAAAACTAGAATTCCGCCCGATTCCCATATTTTCGTGTGCTATAGCCCACGCCTTCTGAGTGGGCCCGGCCCCCCCATCATCGGATCGCCTAAAAATATTTTGGGCCATCAAATACGACCTAAGGAACCATAGTCACCACTCTGTCATTAGTGCTCCTCATTGTTTTGCGTCTTACGGCCAAAAAACTAGAATTCTGCACGTTTCCGAGTGGGCCCGGGCCCCCTAGAAAAGCGGATCGCTTAAAAAATTTCCAGGCAATCAAATATAACCTAAGGAACCATAGTCACCGCCCCGTCATGACTGTTTCTCATTGTTTTATGTTTTATGGATAAAAAATTAGAATTCCGCCCTATTCACATATTTTCTTGTGCTATAGCCCACGCCTTCCGAGTGGGCCCGGGATAGTCACCACCCCGTCATGACTCCTCTTCATTGTTTTGCGTTTTTTGGCCAAAAAAATAGAATTCCGCCCGATTCACATATTTTCTTGTACCATAGCTCACGCCTTCCGAGTGGGCCCGGACCCCCAGTACCGGATCACCTAAAAATATTTTGGGCCATCAAATATGACCTAAGAACCATATTCACCGCCCCGTCATGACTGCTCCTCATTTCTTTGCATTTTACGTCCAAAAAACTAGAATTCCGCGTTATTCTCATATTTTCGTGTGCTATAGCCCACGCCTTCCGAGTGGGTCGGGCTCCCCAGAAACCGATTTCCTAAATTTTTTTGCCCCTTTCCGAGTGGGCCCGGGCCCCCTAGAAAAGCGGATCGCTTAAAAATTTTTCAAGCAATCAAATACGACCTAAGGAACCATAGTCACCACCCCGTCATGACTGTTCCTCTTTTTTTGCGTTTTATGGATAAAAAACTAGAATTCCGCCCGATTCACATATTTTCTTGTGCTATAGCCCACGCCTTCCGAGTGGGCCCGGGCCTCCCATCATCGGATCGCATAAAAACATTTCAGGCTATCAAATACGACCTAATGAACCATAATCACCACCCTGTCATGACTGCTCCTTGTTTTTTTGCGTCTTACGGCCAAAAAACTAGAATTCCGCCCGATTCCCATATTTTCCTGTGCTATAGCCCACGCCTTCCGAGTGGGCCCGGGCCCCCATCATAGGATCGCCTAAAATTTTTCCGGGCCATCAAATACGACCTAAGGAACCATAATCAACGCCCCATTATGCATGCTCCTAATTTTTTTGCATTTAACGGCCAAAAAACTGGAATTGTGCCCGATTCCTATATTTTCTTGTGTTATAGCCCATGCCTTTCGAGTGGGTCGGGCCCCCCTGAATCGGATCGCCTAAAAATTTTTTGGGCCATCAAATACAACCTAAGGAACCATACTCACCGCCCTGCCATGACTGTTCCTCGTTTATTTGCATTTTACGTCAAAAAACTAGAATTTTCCCCGATTCCCATATTTTCGTGTGCTATATCCCACGCATTCTGAGTGGGCTCGGGCCCCCCAGAACCAAATTGCCTAAACTTTTTCCGAGCCATTCAATACGACCTAAGGAATCATAGTCACTGTCCCTCCATGACCGTTCCTCATTTTTTTGCATTTTAAGGTAAAAACAACTAGAATTCCCCCCGATTCCCATATTTTCGTGTGCTATATAGCCCACGCCACAGAATCGGATCGCTTAAAATATTTTCGGGCCATCAAATACGACCTAAGGAACCAGAGTCAATGCCACGCCATTACTACTCCATGTTTGTTTTGCATTTTACGGCCAAAAAACTAGAATTCTACCTGATTCCCATATTGTCGTGTGCTATAGCCCACGCCTTCCGAGTGGGCCCGACCCCCTAGAAAAGCGGATCACATAAAATATTTTCGGGCCATCAAAGACAAACAAAGGAACCATAGTCACCGCCCCGTCATGACTGCTCCTCATTGTTTTGCGTTTTATGGCCAAAAAACTAGAATTCTGCCCGATTCCCATATTTTCGTGTGCTATAGCCCACGCCTTACGAGTGGGTCGGGCCCTGCAGAAGCGGATCGCCTAAATTTTTTCCGGGCCATCAAATATGACCTAAGGAACCATATTCACTACCCCTCCATGACCGTTCCTCGTTTAATTGAGTTTTACCCGGCAAAAAACTAGAATTCTGCCTGATTCCCATATTTTCGTGTGTTATAGCCCACGCCTTCCGAGTGGGCCCGGGCCCCCATCATCGGATCGCCTAAAAATTTTTCAGGCCATCAAATACGACCTAAAGAACCATAGTCACCACCCTATCATGAATGCTTCTTGTTTTTTTGCGTCTTACGGCCAAAAAACTAGAATTCCACCCTGTTCCCATATTTTCGTGTGCTCCCACGCCTTCCGAGTGGGCCCGGGCCCCCTATAATAGGATCTCCTAAAAAAATTTTGGGCCATCCAATATGACCTAAGGAACCATAGTCACCACCCCGTCATGACTCCTCTTCATGTTTTTGTGTTTTATGGCCAAAAAAATTAGAATTCCGCCCGATTCACATATTTTCGTGTGCTATAGCCCACGCCTTCTGAGTGGCCCCGGCCCCCCCATCATCGGATCGCCTAAAAATATTTTGGGCCATCAAATACGACCTAAGAAACCATAGTCACCACTCTGTCATGAGTGCTCCTCATTGTTTTGCGTCTTACGGCCAAAAAACTAGAATTCTGCACGTTTTCGAGTGGGCCCGGGCCCCCTAGAAAAGCGGATCGCTTAAAAAATTTCCAGGCAATCAAATACAACCTAAGGAGGCATTGTCACCGCCCCGTCATGACTGTTCCTCATTGTTTTGCGTTTTATGGATAAAAAACTAGAATTCCGCCCGATTCTCATATTTTCTTGTGCTATAGCCCACGCCTTCCGAGTGAGCCCGGGCCTCCCATCATCGGATCGCCTAAAAAATTTTCAGGCTGTCAAATACGACCTAATGAACCATAGTCACCATCCTGTCATGATTGCTCCTTGTTTTTTTGCGTCTTACGGCCAAAAAACTAGAATTCCGCCCGATTCCCATATTTTCCTGCGCTATAGCCCACGCCTTCCGAGTGGGCCCGGGCCCCCCATCATAGGATCGCCTAAAATTTTTCCGGGGCATCAAAAAGGACCTAAGGAACCATAATCAATGCCCCATCATGCATGCTCCTCGTTTTTTTGCATTTAACGGCCAAAAAACTGGAATTGTGCCCGATTCCCATATTTTCGGGTGTTATAGCCCATGCCTTTCGAGTGGGTCGGGCCCCACAGAATCGGCTCGCCTAAAAATTTTTCGGGCCATCAAATACAACCTAAGGAACCATAGTCACCGCCCCGCCATGACTGTTCCTCGTTTATTTGCATTTTACGTCAAAAAACTAGAAATTTGCCCAATTCCCATATTTTTGTGTGCTATATCCCACGCATTCCGAGTGGGCTCGGGCCCCCCGAACCAAATTGCCTAAACTTTTTCTGAGCCATTCAATACGACCTAAGGAATCATAGTCACTGTCCCTCCATGACCGTTCCTCATTTTTTTGCATTTTAAGGTAAAAACAACTAGAATTCCCCCCGATTCCCATATTTTCGTGTGCTATATAGCCCATGCCACAGAATCGGATCGCCTAAAATTTTTTTGGGCAATCAAATACGACCTAAGGAACCATAGTCAATGCCCCGTCATTACTACTCCATGTTTGTTTTGCATTTTACGTCCAAAAAACTAGAATTCTACCTGATTCCCATATTGCCGTGTGCTATAGCCCACGCCTTCCGAGTGGGCCCGACCCCCCTAGAAAAGCGGATGACATAAAATATTTTTGGGCCATCAAATACAAACAAAGGAACCATAGTCACCGCCCCGTCATGACTGCTCCTCATTGTTTTCCGTTTTATGGCCAAAAAACTAGAATTCTGCCCGATTCCTATATTTTCGTGTGCTATAGCCCACGCCTTCCGAGTGGGTCGGGCCCTTCAGAAGCGGATCGCCTAAAATTTTTCCGGGCCATCAAATACGTCCTAAGGAACCATAGTCACCTCCCCTCCATGACCGTTCCTCGTTTAATTGAGTTTTACCCGGCAAAAAACTAGAATTCTGCCCGATTCCCATAATTTCGTGTGTTATAGCCCACGCCTTCCGAGTGGGCCCGGGCCCCCATCATCGGATCGCCTAAAAATTTTTCAGGCCATCAAATACGACCTAAGGAACCATAGTCACCACCCTATCATGACTGCTTCTTGTTTTTTTGTGTCTTACGGCCAAAAAACTAGAATTTCGCCCGGTTCCCATATTTTCGTGTGCTCCCACGCCTTCCGAGTGGGCCCGGGCCCCCTATAATAGGATCTCCTAAAAATATTTTGGGCCATCCAATATGACCTAAGGAACCATAGTCACCACCCCGTCATGACTCCTCTTCATGTTTTTGTGTTTTATGGCCAAAAAAATTAGAATTCCGCCCGATTCACATATTTTCGTGTGCTATAGCCCATGCCTTCTGAGTGGGCCCGGCCCCCCCATCATCGGATCGCCTAAAAATATTTTGGGAAATCAAATACGACCTAAGAAACCATAGTCACCACTCTGTCATGAGTGCTCCTCATTGTTTTGCGTCTTACGGCCAAAAAACTAGAATTCTGCACGTTTCCGAGTGGACCCTGGCCCCCAAAAAAGCGTATCGCTTAAAAAATTTCCAAGCAATCAAATACAACCTAAGGAAGCATAGTCACCGCCCCGTCATGACTGTTCCTCATTGTTTTGCGCTTTATGAATAAAAAACTAGAATTCCTCCCGATTCTCATATTTTCTTGTGCTATAGCCCACGCCTTCCGAGTGGGCCCGGGCCTCCCATCATCGGATCGCCTAAAAAATTTTCAGGCTATCAAATACGATCTAATGAACCATAGTCACCATCCTGTCATGATTGCTCCTTGTTTTTTTGCGTCTTACGGCCAAAAAACTAGAATTCCGCCCGATTCCCATATTTTCGTGTGCTATAGCCCACGCCTTCCGAGTGGGCCCGGGCCCCCTATCATAGGTTTGCCTAAAGAATTTTCGGGCCATCAAATACGACCTAAGGAACCATATTCAATGCTCCGTCATGCATGCTTCTCGTTGTTTTGCATTTAACGGCCAAAAAACTGGAATTGTGTCCGATTCCCATATTTTCGGGTGCTATAGCCCATGCCTTTCGAGTGGGTCGGGCCCCCCTGAACCAGATTGCCTAAATATTTTCCGGGCCATCAAATACAACCTAAGGAACCATAGTCACCGTCCCACCATGACTGTTCCTCGTTTATTTGCATTTTACGGCAAAAAACTAGAATTTCGCCCGATTCCCATATTTTCGTGTGCTATATCCCACGCATTCCGAGTGGGCTCGGGCCCCCCGGAACCGAATCACCTAAACTTTTTCCGAGCCATCAAATACGACCTAAGGAATAATAGTCACTGCCCCTCCATGACCGTTCCTCATTTTTTTGCATTTTAAGGTAAAAAAACTAGAATTCTGCCCGATTCCCATATTTTCGTGTGCTATATAGCCCACGCCACAGAATCGGATCGCCTTAAATTTTTTCAGGCCATCAAATACGACCTAAGGAACCATAGTCAATGCCCCGTCATTACTACTCCATGTTTGTTTTGCATTTTGCGGCCAAACAACTAGAATTCTACCTGATTCCCATATTGTCGTGTGCTATAGCCCACGCCTTCCGAGTGGGCCGGACCTCCCTAGAAAAGCGGATCGCATAAAATATTTTCGGGCCATCAAATACGAACAAACGAACCATAGTCACCGCCCCGTCATGACTGCTCCTCATTGTTTTGCGTTTTGTGGCCAAAAAACTAGAATTCTGCCCGATTCCCATATTTTTGTGTGCTATAGCGCACGCCTTCCGAGTGGGTCGGGCCCTCCAGAAGCGGATCGCCTAAAATTTTTCCGGGCCATCAAATACGTCCTAAGGAACCATATTCACCGCCCCTCCATGACCGTTCCTCGTATAATTGAGTTTTACCCGGCCAAAAACTAGAATTCTGCCCGATTCCTATATTTTCGTGTGCTATAGCCCACGCCTTCCGAGTGGGCCCGGGCCCCCATTATCGGATCGTCTAAAAATTTTTCAGGCCATCAAATACGACCTAAGGAACCATAGACACCACCCTATCATGACTGCTTCTTGTTTTTTTGCGTCTTTCGGCCAAAAAACTAGAATTCCGCCCGGTTCCCTTATTTTTGTGTGCTCCCACGCCTTCCGAGTGGGCCCGGACCCCCAGTACTGGATCACCTAAAAATATTTCGAGCCATCAAATATGACCTAAGGAACCATAGTCACCGCCCCGTCATGACTGCTCCTCATTTCTTTGCGTTTTACGGCCAAAAAACTAGAATTCTGCCCGATTCCCATTTATTCGTGTGCTATAGACCATGCCTTCCGAGTAGGTCGGGCCCCCCACAACCAGATCGCCTAAAATATTTTCGGGCCATCAAATACAACCTAAGGATCCATATTCATCGCCTGGCCATGACCGTTCCTCGTTTATTTGCGTTTTATGGCCAAAAAACTAGAATTCCGCCCGATTCCCATATTTTCGTGTGCTACATCCCAGTGGGTAGGGCCCCCGGACACGGATCGCCTAATATATTTTTGGGCCATCAAAAACGACCTAAGAAAAAATAGTCACCGCCCCGCCATGACCTTTCCTCGTTTTATTGTGTTTTACGGCCAAAAAACTAGAATTCCGCCTGATTCCCATATTTTCATGTGCTATAGCCCACGCCTTCCGAATGGGCCCGGCCCCCCGGACCCCGATCGCCTAAAATTTTTCCAGGTCATCAAATACGACTTAAGGAACCATAGTCACCGCCCCTCCATGACCGCTCCTCATTTGTTTTTTGCATTTTACGGCCAAAAAACTTGAATTCTGCCCGATTACCATATTTTCATATGCTATAGCCCACGCCTTCCGAGTGGGCCGGGCCCCCCGAAACTGAATCGCCTAAAATTTTTTCGGGCCATCAAATACGACCTAAGGAACCATAGTCAATGCCCCGTCATGCATGCTCCTCATTGTTTTGCATTTTACGGCCAAAAAACTTGAATTCTACCCAATTCTCATATTTTTGTATGCTATAGCCCACGCATACCGAGTGGGCCCGGGCCCCCCAGACCCGGGTCATCTATATTTTTTTTGGGCCATAAAATACGACCTAAGGAACCATAGTCAATGACCTGTCATGACTGCTCCTTGTTGTTTTGCATTTTACGTCCAAAAAACTAGAATTTCGCCCGATTCCCAAACTTTCGTGTGCTATATAGCCCACGTCTTCCGAGTGGGCCCGGTCCCCCCAGAACCGGATCGCCTAAAATTTTTATGAGCCATCAAATATGACGTAAGGAACCATAGTCACTTCCCCGTCATGATTGCTCCTCATTGCTTTGCGTTTTACGGCCAAAAAACTAGAATTCTGCCTGATTCTCATATTTTCATGTGCCATAGCCCAGGCCTTCTAAGTGGGCCCGGTTCCCCATCATCGGATCGCCTAAAAATTTTTTGGGCCATCAAATATGACCTAAGGAACCATAGTCACCACTCTGTCTTGACTGCTCCTCATTGTTTTGCGTCTTACGGCAAAAAAACTAGAATTCTGCCCGTTTCCGAGTGGGCCCGGGCCCCCTAGAAAAGCGGATAGCTTAAAAATTTTCCAAGCAATCAAATACGACCTAAGGAATCATAGGCACCGCCCCGTCATAACTGTTCCTCATTGTTTTGCGTTTTATGGATAAAAAACTAGAATTCCGCCCGATTCACATATTTTCTTGTGCCATAGCCCACGCCTTCCGAGTGGGCCCGGGCCCCCCAGAACCGGATCACCTAAAAAATTTTCAGGCCATCAAATACGACCTAAGGAACCATATTCACTGCCCCATCATGACTACTCCTCATTTCTTTGTGTTTTACGGCCAAAAAACTAGAATTCTCCTCGATTCCCATATTTTCGTGTGCTATAGACCACGCCTTCCGAGTGGGTCGAACCCCCAGAACCGGGTCGCCTAAAAAATTTTCGGGCCATCAAATACAACCTAAGGAACCATAGTCATCGCCTCGCCATAACCGTTCCTTGTTTAATTGCGTGTTACCGCCAAAAATCTAGAATTCCGCTCGATTCCCATATTTTCGCGTGCTACTTCCCAGTGGGCAGGGCCCCCGGACACGGATCGCCTAAAATGTTTTCGGGCCATCAAAAATGACCTAAGGAAAAATAGTCACCGCCCCGCCATGACCTTTCCTCCTTTTTTTGCATTTTACAGTCAAAAAACTAGAATTCCGCCCGATTCCCATAATTTCATGTGCGCCCATGCCTTTCGAGTGGGCCCGGGCCCCTCGGACCCCGATCACCTAAAATATTTTCAGGCCATCAAATACAACTTAAGGAACCATAGTCACCGCCCTCCCATGACCTCTCCTCATTTTTGTTTTGCATTTTACGGCCAAAAAACTAGAATTCCGCCTGATTCCCATATTTTCGTGTGTTAGGCCACGCATTACGAGTGGGCCCGGGCCACCGGTAATAAATCGCCTAAAAAAATTTTGGGCCATCAAATATGACCTAAGTAACCATAATCAATGCCCTGTCATGCATGCTCCTCGTTTTTTTACATTTTACGGCCAAAATACTAGAATTGTGCCTGATTCCCATATTTTCGTGTGCTATAGCCCATGCCTTCCGAGTGGGTTGGTCCCTCCAGAACCGGATCGCCTAAAATTTTTCTGGGCCATCAAATACAACCTAAGGAACCATATTCACTGCCCCTCCATGATCGTTCTTTGTTTATTTGCATTTTATGGCCAAAAAACTAGAATTCCGCCTGATTCCCATATTTTCGTTTGATATATCCCATGCATTCCGAGTGGGCTCGGGCCCCCCCGAACCGAATCGCCTAAACTTTTTCCGAGCCATCGAATATGACCTAAGGAATCATAGTCACTTCCCCACCATGACCGTTCCTTGGTTTTTTGTATTTTAAGGCAAAAAAACTAGAATTCCTCCTGATTCCCATATTTTTGTGTGCTATATAGCCCACGCCTTCTGAGTGGACCCAGACTCCCCAGAATCGGATCGCCTAAAAATTTTTCGGTCCATCAAATACGACCTAAGGATCCATAGTCACTGCCCCGTCATGAATACTTCATGTGTTTTTTGTGTTTTACGGCCAAAAATCTACAATTCTACTTGATTCCCATATTTTCGTGTGCTATAGCCCACGCCTTCCGAGTGGGCCAGGGGCCCCATCATCGGATCGCCTAAAATTATTTTGGGCCATCAAATATGACCTAAGAAACCATAGTCACCACTCTGTCATGACTGCTCCTCATTGTTTTGCGTCTTACGGCCAAAAAACTAGAATTTTGCTTGATTCCCATATTTCCGTGTGTTATAGCCCACGCCTTTCGAGTGGGCCCGGGCCCCTAGAAAAGTGGATCGCTTAAAAATTTTCCGGGCATTCAAATACGACCTAAGGAACGATAGTCACCGTCCCGTCATGACTGTTCCTCATTGTTTTGCGTTTTATGGATAAAAAACTAGAATTCCGCCTCATTCCCATATTTTCATGTGCTATAGCCCACGCCTTCCGAGTGTTCCCGGGCTCCCAGGACCCCGATCGCCTAAGATTTTTCCAGGCCATCAAATACGACTTAAGGAAGCATAGTCACTGCCCTCCCATGAGCGCTCCTCATTTTTTAGCATTTTACGGCCAAAAAAACTAGAATTCCGCCTGATTGTCATATTTTCGTGTGATAGCCCACGCATTCCGAGTGGGCCCGGGCCCCCGGTACTAAACCGCCTAAAAATTTTTCGGGCCATCAAATAAGACCTAAGGAACCATAATCAAAGCCCCATCATGCATGCTCCTCATGTTTTCGCAATTTACAGCCAAAAACCTAGAATTGTGCCCGATTCCCATATTTTCGTGTGCTATAGCCCATGCCTTCCGAGTGGGTCGGGCCCCCCAGAACCGGATCGCCTAAAATTTTTCTAGGCATCAAATACAATCTAAGGAACCATTTTCACTACCCCGCCATGACCGTTCTTCATTTATTTGCATTTTATGTCCAAAAAACTAGAATTCCGCCTGATTCCCATATTGTTTTGTGCTATATCCCACGCATTCCGAGTGGGCTCGGGCCCCCCGGAACTGAATCGCCTAAACTTTTTCCAAGCCATCAAATACGACCTAAGGAATCATAGTCACTGCCCCCACCATGACCGTTCCTTGGTTTTTTGCATTTGAAGGCAAAAAAACTAGAATTCCGTCCGATTCCCATATTTTTGTGTGCTATATAGCCCACGCCTTCTGAGCGGGCCCGGACTCCCCAGAATTGGATCGCCAAACTTTTTTCGGGCCATCAAATACGACCTAAGGAACCATAGTCACTGCCCCGTCATGAATACTCCATGTTTGTTTTTGCGTTTTACGGCCAAAAAACTACAATTCTACCTGATTCCCATATGGTCGTGTGCTATAGCCCACGCCTTTCGAGTGGGCCCGGGCCCCCTAGAAAAGCGGATCGCTTAAAAAATTTTCGGGCCATCAAATACGACCTAAGGAACCATAGTCACCACCTCGTCATGACTGCTCCTCATTGTTTTGCGTTTTATGGCCAAAACACTAGAATTCAGCCCGATTCCTATATTTTCGTGTGCTATAGCCCACGCTTTTCGAGTGGGTTGGGCCCCCCAGAACCGGAACGCCTAAAAATTTCCGGGCCATAAAATACTACCTAAGTAACCATAGTCACCGCCCCTCTATGACCGTTCCTTATTTATTTGAGTTTTACGGACAAAAAACTAGAATTCCGCCTGATTCCCTTATTTTTGTGTGCTAAAGCCCACGCCTTCCGAGTGGGCCCGGGCCCCCCATCATCGGATCGCGTAAAAAAAATTTAGGAAATCAAATATGACCTAAGGAACTATAGTCACCGCCCCGTCATGACTGTTCCTCATTGTTTTGCGTTTTATGAATAAAAAACTAGAATTCCGCCTCATTCCCATATTTTCATGTGCTATAGCCCACGCCTTCCGAGTGTTCCCGGGCTCCCCGGACCCCGATCGCCTAAGATTTTTCCAGGCCATCAAATACGACTTAAGGAAGCATAGTCACCGCCCTCCCATGATCGCTCCTCAGTTTTTAGCATTTTACGGCCAAGAAAACTAGAATTCCGCCTGATTGTCATATTTTCGTGTGATAGCCCACGCATTCCGAGTGGGCCCGGGCCCCCGGTACTAAATCGCCTAAAAATTTTCCGGGCCATCAAATACGACCTAAGGAACCATAATCAAAGCCCCGTCATGCATGCTCCTCATGTTTTCGCAATTTACGGACAAAAACCTAGAATTGTGCACGATTCCCATATTTTCGTGTGCTATAGCCCATGCCATCCGAGTGGGTTGGGCCCCCCAGAACCGGATAGCCTAAAATTTTTCTGGGCATCAAATACAACATAAGGAACCATTTTCACTGCCCCGCCATGACCGTTCTTCATTTATTTGCATTTTATGGCCAAAAAACTAGAATTCCGCCTGATTCCCATATTGTTTTGTGTTATATCCCACGCATTCCGAGTGGGCTCGGGCCCCCCGGAACCGAATCGCCTAAACTTTTTCCAAGCCATCAAATACGACCTAAGGAATCATAGTCACTGCCCCCACCATGACCGTTCCTTGGTTTTTTGCATTTGAAGGCAAAAAAACTAGAATTCCGTCCGATTCCCACATTTTTGTGTGCTATATAGCCCACGCCTTCTGAGCGGGCCCGGACTCCCCAGAATTGGATCGCCAAACTTTTTTCGGGCCATCAAATACGACCTAAGGAACCATAGTCACTGCCCCGTCATGAATACTCCATGTTTGTTTTTGCGTTTTACGGCCAAAAAACTACAATTCTACCTGATTCCCATATTGTCGTGTGCTATAGCCCACGCCTTCCGAGTAGGCCCGGGCCCCCTAGAAAAGCGGATCGCTTAAAAAGTTTTCGGGCCATCAAATACGACCTAAGGAACCATAGTCACCACCTCGTCATGACTGCTTCTCATTGTTTTGCGTTTTATGGCCAAAATACTAGAATTCAGCCCGATTCCCATATTTTCATGTGCTATAGCCCACGCTTTTCGAGTGGGTTGGGCCCCCCAGAACCGGAACGCCTAAAACTTTCCGGGCCATAAACTACTACCTAAGTAACCATAGTCACCGCCCCTCTATGACCATTACTCGTTTATTTGAGTTTTACGGACAAAAAACTAGAATTTCGCCTGATTCCCTTATTTTCGTGTGCTATAGCCCACGCCTTCCGAGTGGGCCCGGGCCCCCATCATCGGATCGCGTAAAAAGGTTTTAGGAAATCAAATATGACCTAAGGAACCATAGTCACCACCCTGTCATGACTGCTCCTTGTTGTTTTGCGTCTTACGGCCAAAGAACTAGAATTCCGCCTGATTCCCATATTTTCGTGTGCTATAACCCACGCCTTCCGAGTCGGCCCGGCCCCCCCATCATCGGATCGCCTAAAATTATTTCAGGCCATAAAATACGACCTAAGGAACCATAGTCATCACCCAGTCATGACTGCTCCTTGTTGTTTTGCTTCTTACGGCTAAAAAACTAGAAATCTTCCCGATTCCCATATTTTCATGTGCTATAGCTCACGCCTTCCGTATGGGTGCGGTCCTTCGGAACCCAATCACCTAAAATCATTCTGGGCCATCAAATACGACCTAAGGAACCATAGTCACCGCCCCGTCATGACTGTTTCTTATTGTTTTGCATTTTACGGCCAAAAAACTTGAATTGTGCCCAATTCCCATATTTTCGTGTGCTATATAACCCATGCTTTCTGAGTGGGCTCGGGCCCCCCAAAACCGAATTGCCTAAACATTTTCCGAGCCATCAAATATGACCTAAGGAATCATAGTCACTGCCCCGCCATGACCGTTCCTCATGTTTTTGCATTTTAAGGCAAAAAAACTAGAATTCCGCCCGATACCCATATTTTCGTGTGCTATAGCCCACGCCTTCCGAGTGGGCCCAGGCCCCCCATCATCGGATCGCCTAAAAATTTTTCAGGCCATCAAATATAACCTAAGGAACCATAGTCACCACCCTGTCATGAATGCTCCTTGTTTTTTTGCGTCTTACGGCCGAAAAATTAGAATTTCGCCCGATTCCCATATTTTCGTGTGCTATAGCCCACGCCTTCCGAGTGGGCCCGGGCCCCATCATCGGATCGCCTAAAAATTTTCGGGCCATAAAGTATGACCTAAGGAACCATAGTCATCACCCTGTCATGACTGCACCTTGTTTTTTTGCGTCTTACGACCAAAAAACTAGAAATCTTCCTCATTCCCATAATTTCGTGTGCTATAGCCCACCCCTTCCGAGTTGGCCCGGGCCCCCTAGAAATGCGCATCGCTTAAAAATTTTCCAGGCAATCAAATACGACATAAGGAACCATAGTCACTGCCCCGTCATGACTGCTCCTCATTGTTTTGCGTTTTACGGCCAAAAAACTAGAATTCCGACCGATTCCCATATTTTCATGTGCTATAGACCACGCCTTCCGAGTAGGCTCGGGCCTTCAAGAACTGGGTCACCTAAAAAATTTTCGGGCAATCAAATACCACCTAAGGAACCATAGTCATCGCCTTGCCATAACCGTTCAGCGTTTATTTGCGTTTTACGACCAAAAAACTAGAATTCCGCCTGATTCCCATATTTTCGTGTGCTACTTCCTAGTGGGCATCAAAACATTTTCCGCCCGATTGCTTAAAATGTTTCCGGGATGTCAAAAATGACCTAAGGAACCATAGTCAACCCCCCGCCATGACCGCTCCTTGTTTGTTTTATGCGTTTTACCGCCAAATAACTAGAATTCCGCCCGATTCCCATATTTTCATGTGCTATAGCCAACGCCTTCCGAGTGGGCCCGTGCCCTCCAGAACTGGATACCTAAATTTTTTTCGGGCCATCAAATACGACCTAAGGAACCATAGTCACTGCCCCATCATGACTACTCCTTATTTCTTTGAGTTTTACTGCCAAAATATTAGAATTCAGCCCGATTCCCATATTTTCGTGTGCTATAGACCACGCCTTCCGAGTGGGCTCGGGCCATCAAATACAACCTAAGGAACCATAATTCATCACCTTGCCATGACCGTTCCTCCTTTATTTGCGTTTTATGGCCAAAACACTAGAATTCTGCCCGATTCTCATATTTTCGTGTGCTACATCCCAGTGGGCAGGGCCCCCGGACACGGATCACCTAAAATGTTTCCGGGCCATCAAAAATGACCTAAGGAACAATAGTCACCACCCTGCAATGACCGTTCCTCGTTTATTTGCGTTTTACGGCCAAAAACTAGAATTCCGCCCGATTCCCATATTTTCGTGTGCTATATCCCACGCATTCCGAGTGGGCTCGGGCCCCCCGAAACCGAATCGCCTAAACTTTTTCCGAGCAATCAAATACGACCTAAGGAATCATAGTCACTGCCCCGCCATGACCGTTCCTCGTTTTCTTGCATTTTAAGGCAAAGAAACTAGCATTCCGCCCGATTCCAATATTTTTGTGTGCGATATAGCCCACGCATTTCGAATGGGCCCGGGCTCCCCAGAATCGGATCGCCTAAAAATTTTTCGGGCCATTAAATACGACCTAAGCAACCATAGTCACTGCCCCATCATGACTACTCCATGTTTTTGTTTTGCATTTTACGGCCAAAAAACTAGAATTCTACCTGATTCCCATATTGTCGTGTACTATAGCCCACGCCTCCGAGTGGGTCGGGCCCCCCAGAACCGGATCGCCTAAAATTTTTCCAGGCCATCAAATACGACCTAAGGAACCATAGTCACCGCTCTTCCTTGACTGTTCCTCATTTATTTGAGTTTTACGGACAAAAAACTAGAATTCCGCCCGATTCCCATATTTTCGTGTGCTATAGCCCACGCCTTCTGAGTGGGCCCGGGCCCCCCTAGAAAAGCGGATCGCCTAAAAAATTTTCGGGCCATCAAATATGACCTAAGGAACCATATTCACCGCCCCGTCATGACTGGTCCTTGTTTTCTTGTGTCTTACGGCCAAAAAACTAGAATTCCGCCCGATTCCCATATTTTCGTGTGCTATAGCCCACACCTTCGGAGTGGGCCCGGGCCCCCCATCATCGGATTGCCTAAAAACTTTTTGGGCCATCAAATACGACCTAAGGAACCATAGTCATCACCCTGTCATAACTGCTCCTTGTTGTTTTACGTCTTACAGCCAAAAAACTAGAAATCTTCCCGATTCCCATAGTTTCGTGTGCTATAGCCCACGCCTTTCGAGTTGACCCGGGCCCCCTAGAAAAGCGGATCGCTTATAAATTTTTCGGGCCATCAAAATACGACCTAAGGAACAACAGTCACCGCCCTGTCATGACTGCTCCTCATGTTTTTGCATTTTATAGCCAAAAAACTAGAATTCCGCCTGATTCACATATTTTCTTGTGCTATATCCCACGCATTCCGAGTGGGCTCGGGCCCCCTGAATCCGAATCGCCTAAACTTTTTCCGAGCCATCAAATATGACCTAAGGAATTATAGTCACTACCCTGCCATGACCGTTCCTCATTTGTTTGCATTTTAAGGCAAAAAAACTAGAATTCCGCCCGATTCCAATATTTTTGTGTGCGATATAGCCCACGCCTTCTGAGTGGGCCCGGGCTCCCCATAATTGGATCGCCTAAAAATTTTTCGGGCCATTAAATATAACCTAGGCAACCATTGACACTGCCCCGTCATGACTACTCCATTTTTGTTTTTGCGTTTTACGGCCAAAAAACTAGAATTCTACCTGATTCCCATATTGTCGTGTGCTATAGCCCACGCCTCCGAGTGGGTCTGGCCCCCAGAACCGGATCGCCTTAAATTTTTCCCGGGCCATCAAATACGACCTAAGGAACCATAATCACCACCCTTCCTTGACCATTCCTCGTTTATTTGAGTTTTACCGACAAAAAACTAGAATTCTGCCCGATTCCCATATTTTCGTGTGCTATAGCCCACGCCTTCAGATTGGGCCCGGGCCCCCTAAAAAAGCGGATCGCTTAAAAATTATCCGGACCATCAAATACGACATAAGGAACAATAGTCACTGCCCCATCATGATTGCTCCTCATTGTTTTGCGTTTTACGGCCAAAAAACTAGAATTCCGACCGATTCCCATATTTTCATGTGCTATAGCCCACGCCTTCCGGGTAGGCTTGGGCCCCCCAGAACTGGGTTGCCTTAAATTTTTTCGGGCAATCAAATACCACCTAAGGAACCATAGTCATCACCTCGCCATAACCGTTCAGCATTTATTTGAGTTTTACGGCCAAAAAGCTAGAATTTCGCCCGATTCCCATATTTTCGTGTGCTACTTCCCAGTGGGCATCAAAACATTTTTCGCCCAATCGCTTAAAATGTTTCCGGGCCATCAAAAATGAACTAAGGAACCATATTCAACCCCCCGCCATGACCACTCCTTGTTAGTTTTTTGCGTTTTATTGCCAAAAAAACTAGAATTCCGCCCGATTCCCATATTTTCATGTGCTATAGCCAACGCCTTCCGAGTGGCCCCGTGCCCCCAGAACCGGATCACCTAAATTTTTTTGCGGGCCATCAAATACGACCTAAGGAACCATAGACACCGCCCCGTCATGACTACTCCTCATTTCTTTGAGTTTTACTGCCAAAAAACTATAATTCTACCCGATTCCCATATTTTCATGTCCTATAGACCACGCCTTCCGAGTGGGTCCGCCCCCCCAGAATCGGATCGCCTAAAATTTTTTTGGGCCATCAAATACAACCTAAGGAACCATATTCATCACCTTACCATGATCGTTCCTCGTTTATTTGCGTTTTATGGCAAAAAAACTAGAATTCTGCCCGATTCTCATATTTTCGTGTGCTACATCCCAGTGGGCAGGGCCCCCGGACACGGATCACCTAAAATGTTTCCGGGCCATCAAAAATGACCTAAGGAAAAATAGTCATCGCCCTGCAATGACCGTTCCTTGTTTATTTGTGTTTTACGGCCAAAAACTAGAATTCCGCCCAATTCCCATATTTTCGTGTGCTATATCCCACGCATTCCGAGTGGGCTCGGGCCCCCCGAAACCAAATTGCCTAAACTTTTTCCGAGCCAACAAATACGACCTAAGAAATCATAGTCACTGCCCCGCCATGACCGTTCCTCGTTTTTTTGCATTTTAAGGCAAAAAAACTAGAATTCCGCCTGATTCCAATAGGCAAAAAAACTAGAATTCCGCCTGATTCAAATATTTTTGTGTGTGATATAGCCCAAGCCTTCGAGTGGACCCGGGCTACCCAGAATCGGATCGCCCAAAATATTTTCGGGCCATTAAATACGACCTAAGCAACCATAGTCACTGCCCCATCATGACTACTCCATGTTTTTTGTTTTTTACATTTTACGGCCAAAACACGAGAATTCTACCTGATTCCCATATTGTCGTGTGCTATAGCCCACGCCTCCGAGTGGGTCGGGCGCCCCAGAACCGGATCGCTTAAAATATTTTCGGGCCATCATATTCGACCTAAGGAACCATAGTCACCGCCCTTCCTTGACCGTTCCTCGTTTATTTGAGTTTTACGGACAAAAAACTAGAATTCCGCCGGATTCCCATATTTTCGTGTGCTATAGCCCACGCCTTCTGAGTGGGCCCGGGCCCCCTAGAAAAGCGGATCGTTTAAAAAAATTTTGGGACATCAAATATGACCTAAGGAACCATATTCACCGCCCCGTCATGACTGGTCCTTGTTTTCTTGCGTCTTACGGCCAAAAAATAAGAATTCCGCTCGATTCCCATATTTTCATGTGCTATAGCCCACACCTTCGGAGTGGGCCCGGACCCCCTATCATCGGATCGCCTAAAATTTTTTCGGGTCATCAAATACGACCTAAGGAACCATAGTCATCACCCTGTCAAAACTGCTCCTTGTTGTTTTACGTCTTATAGCCAAAAAACTAGAAATCTTCCTAATTCCCATAGTTTCGTGTGCTATAGCCCACGCCTTCCGAGTTGGCCCGGGCCCCCTAGAAAAGCGGATCGCTTAAAAAAATTTTGGGCCATCAATTACGACCTAAGGAACCATAGTCACCGCCCCGTCATGACTGCTCCTCATGTTTTTGCATTTTATAGCCAAAAAACTAGAATTCCGCCGGATTCACATATTTTCGTGTGCTATATCCCACGCATTACGAGTGGGCTCGGGCCCCCCGAAACCTAATCGCCTAAACTTTTTCCGAGCCATCAAATACGACCTAAGGAATCATAGTCACTGCCCCGCCATGACCGTTCCTTGTTTTTTTGCAGTTTAAGGCAAAAAAACTAAAATTCCGCTCGATTCCAATATTTTTGTGTGCGATATAGCCCATGCCTTCCGAGTGGGCCCGGGCACCCCAGAATCGGATCGCCTAAAATTTTTTCGGGCCATTAAATATGACCTAAGCAACCATAGTCACTGCCCCGTCATGACTACTCCATTTTTGTTTTTGCATTTTACGGCCAAGAAACTAGAATTCTACCTGATTCCCATATTGTCGTGTGCTATAGCCCACGCCTCCGAGTGGGTCTGGCCCCCCAGAACCGGATCGCCTAAAATTTTGCCGGGCCATCAAATACGACCTAAGGAACCATAGTCACCACCCTTTCTTGACCGTTCCTCATTTATTTGAGTTTTACGGACAAAAAACTAGAATTCCGCCCGATTCCCATATTTTCGTGTGCTATAGCACACGCCTTCCGAGTGGGCTCGGGTCCCCTAGAAAAGCGGATCGCTTAAAAATTTTCCGGGCCATCAAATATGACATAAGGAACCATAGTCACCGCCCCATCATGACTGCTCCTCATTGTTTTGCATTTTACGGCCAAAAAACTAGAATTTCGGCCGATTCCCATATTTTCATGTGCCATAGCCCACGCCTTCCGGGTAGGCTTGGGCCCCCCAGAACTGGGTCACCTAAAAATTTTTCGGGAAATCAAATACCACCTAAGGAACCATAGTCATCACTTCGCCATAACCGTTCAGCGTTTATTTGAGTTTTACGGCCAAAAAGCAAGAATTTCGCCCGATTTCCATATTTTCGTGTGCTACTTCCCAGTGGGCATCAAAACATTTTCCGCCCGATCGCTTAAAATGTTTCCGGGCCATCACAAATGACCTAAGGAACCATAGTCAACCCCCCGCCATGACCGCTCCTTGTTTGGTTTTTGCGTTTTACAGCCAAAAAAACTAGAATTCTGCCCGATTCCCATATTTTCATGTGCTATAGCCAACGCCTTCCGATTGGGCCCGTGCCCCCAGAACCGGATCACCTAAAAAATTTTCGGGCCATCAAATACGACCTAAGGAACAATAGTCACCACCCCATCATGACTACTCCTCATTTCTTTGAGTTTTACTGCCAAAAAACTAGAATTTTGCCTGATTCCCATATTTTCGTGTGCTATAGACCACGCCTTCCGAGTGGGTCGGGCCCCCCAGAACCGGATCGCCTAAAAATTTTTCGGGCCATCAAATACAACCTAAGGAACCATATTCATCACCTTTCCATGACCGTTCCTCGTTTATTTGCGTTTTATGGCCAAAAAACTAGAATTCTACCCGATTCTCATATTTTCGTGTGCTACATCCCAGTGGGCAGGGCCCCCGGACACGGATCACCTAAAATGTTTTCGGGCCATCAAAAATGACCTAAGGAAAAATAGTCATCGCCCTGCAATGACCGTTCCTCGTTTATTTGTGTTTTACGGCCAAAAACTAGAATTCCGCCTGATTCCCATATTTTCGTGTGCTATATCCCACGCATTCCGAGTGGGCTCATGCCCCCCGAAACCGAATCACCTAAACTTTTGCCGAGCCATCAAATACGACCTAAGGAATCATAGTCACTGCCCCACTGTGACCGTTCCTCATTTCTTTGCATTTTAAGGCAAAAAAACTAGAATTCCGCCCGATTCCAATATTTTTGTGTGCGATATAGCCCACGCCTTCCGAGTGGGCCCGGGCTCCCCAGAATCAGATAGCCTAAAATATTTTCGGGCCATTAAATACGACCTAAGCAACCATAGTCACTTCCCCATCATGACTACTCCATTTGATTTTTTGCGTTTTATGGCCAAAAAACTAGAATTCTACCTGATTCCCATATTGTCGTGTGCTATAGCCCACGCCTTCGAGTGGGTTGGGCGCCCCAGAACCGGATCGCCTAAAATTTTTCCGGGCCATCAAATACGACCTAAGGAACCATAGTAACCACCCTTCCTTGACCGTTCCTCGTTTATTTGAGTTTTACGGAGAAAAAACTAGAATTCCGCCCGATTCCCATATTTTCGTGTGCTATAGCCCATGCCTTCTGAGTGGGCCCGGGCCGCTTAGAAAAGCGGATCGCTTAAAAAATTTTCGGGCCATAAAATATGACCTAAGGAACCATAGTCACCGCCCTGTCATGACTGGTCCTTGTTTTCTTGCGTCTTACGACCAAAAAACTGGAATTCCGCCCGATTCCCATATTTTCGTGTGCTATAGCCCACACCTTCGGAGTGGGCCCGGGCCCCCCATCATCGGATCACCTAAAATTTTTTCGGGCCATCAAATACGACCTAAGGAACCATAGTCATCACCCTTTCATAACTGCTCCTTGTTGTTTTACGTCTTACTGCCAAAAAACTAGAAATCTTCCCAATTCCCATAGTTTCGTGTGCTATAGCCCATGCCTTTCGAGTTGGCCCGGGCCCCCTAGAAAAGCGGATCACTTAAAAAGTTTTTGGGCCATCAAATACGACCTAAGGAACCATAGTCACCGCCCCGTCATGACTGCTCCTCATGTTTTTGCATTTTATGGCCAAAAAACTAGAATTCCGCCGGATTCACATATTTTCGAGTGCTATATCCCACGCATTCCGAGTGGGCTCGGGCCCCCCGAAACTGAATCGCCTAAACTTTTTCCGAGCCATCAAATATGACCTAAGGAATCATAGTCACTGCCCCGCCATAACCGTTCCTCATTGTTTTGCATTTTAAGGCAAAAAAACTAGAATTCCGCCCGATTCCAATATTTTTGTGTGCGATATAGCCCACACCTTCCGAGTGGGCCTGGGCTCCCTAGAATCGGATCGCCTAAAAAATTTTCGGGCCATTAAATACGACCTAAGCAACCATAGTCACTTCCCCATCATGACTACTCCATTTGGTTTTTTGCGTTTTACGTCAAAAAACTAGAATTCTACCTGATTCCCATATTGTCGTGTGCTATAGCCCATGCCTCCGAGTGGGTCTGGCCCCCCAGAAAAGCGGATCGCTTAAAAATTTTACGGGCCATAAAATACGACATAAGGAACCATAGTCACCGCCCCATCATGACTGCTCCTCATTGTTTTGCGTTTTACGGCCAAAAAACTAGAATTCCGGCCGATTCCCATATTTTCATGTGCTATAGCCCACGCCTTCCGGGTAGGCTCGGGCCCCCCAGAACTGGGTCGCCTAAAATTTTTTCGGGCAATCAAATACCACCTAAGGAACCATAGTCATCACCTCGCCATAACCGTTCAGCATTTATTTGAGTTTTACGGCCAAAAAGCTAGAATTTCGGCCGATTCCCATATTTTCGTGTGCTACTTCCCAGTGGGCATCAAAACATTTTCCGCCCGATCGCTTAAAATGTTTCCGGGCCATCAAAAATGACCTAAGGAACCATATTCAACCCCCCTCCATGACCGCTCCTTGTTTGCTTTTTGCGTTTTACAGCCAAAAAAACTAGAATTCCGCCCGATTCTCATACTTTCATGTGCTATAGCCAACGCCTTCCGAGTGGGCCCGTGCCCCCAGAACCGGATCACCTAAATTTTTTTCGGGCCATCAAATATGACCTAAGGAATCATAGTCACCGCCCCGTCTTGACTACTCCTCATTTCTTTGAGTTTTACTGCCAAAAAACTAGAATTCTGCCCGATTCCCATATTTTCGTGTGCTATAGACCACGCCTTCCGAGTGGGTCGGGCCCCCCAGAATCGGATCATCTAAAATTTTTTCGGGCCATCAAATACAGCCTAAGGAACCATATTCATCACCTTTCCATGACCGTTTCTCGTTTATTTACGTTTTATGGCCAAAAAACTAGAATTCTGCTCGATTCTCATATCTTCGTGTGCTACATCCCAGTGGGCAGGGCCCCCGGACACGGATTACCTAAAATGTTTCCGGGCCATCAAAAATGACCTAAGGAAAAATAGTCACCGCACTGCAATGACCGTTCCCCATTTATTAGCATTTTACGGCCAAAAACTAGAATTTCGCCTGATTCCCATATTTTCGTGTGCTATATCCCACGCATTCCAAGTGGGCTCGGGCCCCCCGAAATCGAATCGCCTAAAATTTTTCCGAGCCATCAAATACGACCTAAGGAATCATAGTCACTGGCCCGCCATGACCGTTCCTTATGTTTTTGCATTTTAAGGCAAAAAAACTAGAATTTTGCCCGATTCCAATATTTTTGTATGTGATATAGCCCACGCCTTTCGAGTGGGCCCGGGCTCCCCAGAATCAGATCGCCAAAAATTTTTTCGGACCATTAAATACGACCTAAGTAACCATAGTCACTGCCCCATCATGACTACTCCATGATTTGTTTTTGCGTTTTACGGCCTAAAAACTAGAATTCTACCTGATTCCCATATTGTCGTGTGCTATAGCTCACGCCCCCGAGTGGGTCAGGTGCCCCAGAACCGGATCGCCTAAAATTTTTCTGGTCCATCAAATACGACCTAAGGAACCATAGTCACCGCCCTTCCTTGACCGTTCCTTGTTTATTTGAGTTTTACGGACAAAAAACTAGAATTCCGCCCGATTCCCATATTTTCGTGTGCTATAGCCCACGCCTTCTGAGTGGGCCCGGGCCCTCTAAAAAAGCGGATCGCTTAAAAAATTATTGGGCCATCAAATATGATCTAAGGAACCATAGCCATCGCCCCGTCATGACTGGTCCTTGTTTTCTTGCGTCTTACGGCCAAAAAACTAGAATTCCGCCCGATTCCCATATTTTTGTGTGCTATAGCCCACACCTTCGGAGTGGGCCCGGGTCCCCCATCATCGGATCGCCTAAAATTTTTTCGGGCCATCACATACGACCTAAGGAACCATAGTCATCAGCCAGTCATAACTGCTCCTTGTTGTTTTACGTCTTACAGCCAAAAAACTTGAAATCTTCCCGATTCCCATAGTTTCGTGTGTTATAGCCCACACCTTCCGAGTTGGCCCGGGCCCCCTAGAAAAGCGGATCGCTTAAAAAATTTTCGGGCCATCAAATACGACCTAAGGAACCATAGTCACCGCCCCGTCATAACTGCTCCTCATGTTTTTGAATTTTATGGCCAAAAAACTAAAATTCCACCGGATTCACATATTTTCGTGTGCTATATCCCACGCATTCCGAGTGGGCACGGGCCCCCCGAAATCGAATCGCCTAAACTTTTTCCGAACCATCAAATACGACCTAAGGAATCATAGTCGCTGCCCCACCATGACCGTTCCTCATTTTTTTGCATTTTAAGGCAAAAAAACTAGAATTCCACCCGATTCCAATATTTTTGTGTGTGTTATAGCCCACGCCTATCCGAGTTGGCCCGGGCCCCCTAGAAAAGCGGATCGCTTAAAAAATTTTCGGGCCATCAAATACGATCTAAGGAACCATAGTCACTGCCCCGTCATGACTACTCCATTTTTGTTTTTGCGTTTTACGGCCAAAAAACTAGAATTCTACCTGATTCCCATATTGTCGTGTGCTATAGCCCACGCCTCCGAGTGGGTCGGGCCCCCAGAACCGGATCTCCTAAAGTTTCCCGCGCCATCAAATACGACCTAAGGAACCATAGTCACCGCCCTTCCTTGACCGTTCCTTGTTTATTTGAGTTTTACCGACAAAAAACTAGAATTCCGCCCGATTCCCATATTTTCGTGTGCTATAGCCCACGCCTTCCGAGTGGGCCCGGGCCCCATATAAAAGCGAATCGCTTAAAAATTTTCCGGGCCATCAAATACGACATAAGGAACCATAGTCACCGCCCCATCATGACTGTGCCTCATTGTTTTGCGTTTTACGGCCAAAAAACTAGAATTCCGGCCGATTCCCATATTTTCATGTGCTATAGCCCACACCTTCCGGGTAGGCTCGGGCCCCCCAGAACTGGGTCGCCTAAAATTTTTTCGGGCAATCAAATACCACCTAAGGAACCATATTCATCGCCTCGCCATAACCGTTCAGCGTTTATTTGAGTTTTACGGCCAAAAAGCTAGAATTTCGCCCGATTCCCATATTTTCGCGTGCTACTTCCCAGTGGGCATCAAAACATTTTCCGCCCGATCGCTTAAAATGTTTCCGGGCCATCAAAAATGACCTAAGGAACCATAGTCAACCCCCCGCCATGACCGCTCCTTGTTTATCCTTTGCTTTTTACGACCAAAAAACTAGAATTCCGCCCGATTCTCATATTTTCGTGTGCTCTAGCCCATGCCTACCGAGTGGGCCCGGGCCCCCCGTACCCCGATCTCCTAAACTTTTTTCGAGCCATCAAATCGACCTAAGGAACCATAGTCACCGCCCCGTCATGACTACTCCTCATTTCTTTGAGTTTTACTGCCAAAAAACTAGAATTCTGCCTGATTCCCATATTTTCGTGTGCTATAGACCACGCCTTCCGAGTGGGTCGAGCCCCCCAGAACCGGATCGCCTAAAATTTTTTCGGGCCATCAAATACAACCTAAGGAACCATATTCATCACCTTGCCATGACCGTTCCTCGTTTATTTGCGTTTTATGGCCAAAAAACTAGAATTCTGCCCGATTCTCATATTTTCGTGTGCTACATCCCAGTGGGCAGGGCCCCCGGACACGGATCACCTAAAATGTTTCCGGGCCATCAAAAATGACCTAAGGAACAATAGTTCACCGCCTGCAATGACTGTTCCTCGTTTATTTGCGTTTTACGGCCAATAACTAGAATTCCGCCAGATTCCCATATTTTCGTATGCTATATCCCACGCATTCCGAGTGGGCTCGGACCCCCCGAAATCGAATTGCCTAAACTTTTTCCGAGCCATCAAATACGACCTAAGGAATCATAGTCACTGCCCCGCCATGACCGTTCCTCGTTTTTTTGCATTTTAAGGAAAAAAACTAGAATTCCGCCCGATTCCAATATTTTTGTGTGTGATATAGCCCACGCCTTCCGAGTGGGCCCGGGCTCCCCAGAATCGGATCGCCTAAAAAATTTTCGGGCCATTAAATACGACCTAAGCAACCATAGTCATTGCCCCATCATGACTACTCCATGTTTTTTTTTTTGCGTTTTACGGCCAAAAAACTAGAATTCTACCTGATTCCCATATTGTCGTGTGCTATAGCCCACGCCTCCGAGTGGGTCAGGCCCCCCAGAACAGGATCGCCTAAAAATTTTCCGGGCCATCAAATACAACCTAAGGAACCATAGTCACCGCCCTTCCTTAACCGTTCCTCGTTTATTTGAGTTTTACGGACAAAAAACTAGAATTCCGCCCGATTCCCATATTTTCGTGTGCTATAGCCCACGCCTTCCGAGTGGGCCCGGGCCCCCTAGAAAAGCAGATCGCTTAAAAATTTTCCGGGCCATCAAATTTGACCTAAGGAACCATAGACACCGCCCCGTCATGACTGGTCCTTTTTTTCTTGCGTCTTACGGCCAAAAAACTAGAATTCCACCCGATTCCCATATTTTCGTGTGCTATAGCCCACACCTTCGGAGTGGGCCCGGGCCCCCCATCATCGGATCGCCTAAAAATTTTTCGAGCCATCAAATACGACCTAAGGAACCATAGTCATCACACTGTCATAACTAATCCTTGTTGTTTTACGTCTTACAGCCAAAAAACTAGAAATCTTCCCGATTCCCATAGTTTCGTGTGTTATAGCCCACGCCTTCCGAGTTGGCCCGGGCCCCCTAGAAAAGCGGATCGCTTAAAAAGTTTTCAGGCCATCAAATACGACCTAAGGAACCATAGTCACTGCCCCGTCATGACTGCTCCTCATGTTTTTGCATTTTATGGCCAAAAAACTAGAATTCCGCCCGATTCACATATTTTCTTCTGCCATAGCCCACGCCTTCCGAGTGGGCCGGACCCCCGGAACCGGATCACCTAAAAAATTTTCAGGCCATAAAATATGACCTAAGGAACCATAGTCAATGCCCCATCATGACTGCTCCTCATTTCTTTGTGTTTTACGGCCAAAAAACTAGAATTCTTCCCGATTCCCATATTTTCGTGTGCTATAGACCACGCCTTCCGAGTGGGTCGGGCACCCAGAACCGGGTTGCCTAAAAACTTTTCGGGCCATCAAATACAACCTAAGGAAACATAGCCATCGCCTCGCAATAATCGTTCCTCGTTTAATTGCGTTTTACGGCCAAAAAGCTAGAATTCCGCCCGATTCCCATATTTTCGTACGCTATATCCCAGTGGACCCGGGCCCCCCGGAATCGTATTGCCTAAAATTTTTTCGGGCCTTCAAATACAACCTAAGGAACCATAGTCAACGCCCCATCATGCATGCTCCTCGTTGTTTTCCATTTTTACGGCCAAAAAACTAGAATTGTGCCCGATTCCCATATTTTCGTGTGCTATAGCCCACGCATACCGAGTGGGCCCGGGCCCCTAGACCCGAATTATCTAAAAATTTTCTAGGCCATCAAATAAGACCTAAGGAACCATAGTCACCGCCCTGTCATGACTGCTCCTTGTTGTTTTGCATTTTACATATAAAAAACTAGAATTTCGCTTGATTCTCATATTTTCGTGTGCTATATAGCCCACGCCTTCCGAGTGGACCCGGTTCCCCCTGAACTGGATCACTTAAAATTTTTCCGGGCCATCCAATATGACCTAAGGAACCATAGTCACTGCCCCGTCATGATTTCTCCTCATTTCTTTGTGTTTTACGGCCAAAAAACTAGAATTCCGTCTAATTCTCATATTTTCGTGTGTTATAGCCCATGCCTTCCGAGTGGGTCAGGCCCCCCCAGAACCAGATCGCCTAAACTTTTTCCAGGCCATCAAATACGACCTAAGGAACCATAGTCATCGCCCCGTCATGACTGCTCCTCATTTATTTGCGTTTTATGGCCAAAAAACTAGAATTTCGCCCGATTCCCATATTTTAGTGTGCTATAGCCCACGCCGTCCGAGTGGGTCGGGCCCCCCAGAACCTGATTGCCTAAAATTTTTCCGAGCAATCAAATACAACCTAAGGAACCATAGTCATTGCCCCCCTATGACCGTTCCTCGTTTATTTGTGTTTTACGGCCAAAAAACTAGAATTTCACTCGATTCCCATATTTTTCGTGTGCTATAGCCCACGCTTTCCGAGTGGGCCCAAGCCCCCATCATCGTATCGCCTAAATTTTTTTTGGGCCATTAAATACAACCTAAGAAACCATAGTCACCACCCTGTCATGACGGCTCCTAGTTGTTTGCTTCTTGCGCTTGATTCCCATATTTTCGTGTGCTATAGCCTATGCCTTCTGAGTGGGCCCGGGCTCCAAGAAAAGCGGATCGCTTAAACATTTTTCCGGGCGATCAAATATGACCTAAGTAACCATAGTCACCGCCCCTTCATGACCGTTCCTCGTTTGTTTTGCATTTTACGGCCAAAAAACTAGAATTCCGCCCGATTCCCATATTTTCGTGTGCTATAGCCCACACATTCCGAGTGGGCCCGGGCCCCTGGAACCGGATCGCCTAAAAGTTTTTCGGGCCATCAAATATGACCTAAGGAACAATAGTCACCTCCCTGTCATGACCGCTCCACACCTTCCGAGTGGGCCCGAGCCAACCGGACCCCGATCGCCTAAAATTCTTTCAGGCCATCAAATACGACTTAAGGAACCAAAGTCACCGCCCCGCAATGGCCATTTTATGGCCAAACAAATATAATTCCGCCTGATTCCCATATTTTCGTGTGCTATAGCCCATGCCTTTCGAGTGGGCACGGGCCCCCCGGACCTCGATCCCCTAAAACCTTTTTCGGGCCATGAAATACGACCTAAGGAACCACAGTTACCGCCCCTTCATGACTTCTCCTCGTATTTTTTGTGTTTTATGGCTAAAAAAGTAGAATTCTGCCCGATTCCCATATTTTCGTGTGCTATAGCCAATGCATTCCAAGTGGTCCCCAGCCTCCCAGACCCAGATCGCCTAAAAAGTTTTTCTGGGCCATCAAATATGACCTAAGGAACCATAGTCGTTACCCCGCCATGACCGTTCCTCATTTTTTACGTTTGACGGTAAAAAAACTAGAATTCTGCCCGATTCCCATATTTTCATGTGCAATAGCCCACGCCTTCCGAGTGGGTCAAAGCCCCCAAAAATCAGATCGCCTAAAATTTTTCCGGATCATCAAATACAACCTAAGGTACCATAGTCATCGCCCCATCATGACCGTTCCTCGTTTATTTGCGTTTTACGGCAAGAAAACTAGAATTCCGCCCGATTTTGAAATTTTCGTGTTCTATAGCACACGCCTTCCCAGTGGGCAGGGCCCTCCAGACTCGGATCGCCTAAAATTTTTTCGGGCCATCAAAAATAACCTAAGGAAAAATAGTCACCACCCGCCATGACCTTTCCTCATTTTTTACGTTTTACAGCAAAAAAACTAGAATTCTGCCCGATTCCCATATTTTCGTATGCTATTGCCCACGCCTTCTTAGTGGGCCCGGGCCCCCAGACCCAGATCGCCTAAAAATAATTTTTCGATCCATCAAATACGACATAAGGAACCATAGTCCCCGTCCCGTCATGACTACTCCTCGTGGTTTTGCATTTTATGGCAAAAAAATAGAATTCCGCCTGATTCCCATATTTTCGTGTGCTATAGCACACGCCTTCCGAGTGGGCCCGGGCTCCCTAGAATCGAATAGCCAAAATTTTTTTCGACCCATCAAATACGACCTAAGGAACCATAGTCACCTCCCCGCCATGACTACTCCTCGGTGTTTTGCATTTTACGGCCAACAATCTAGAATTCAGTACATTTTCTTGTGCTATAGCCCACGCCTTCTGAGTGGGCTCGCGCCCCCGGTACCGGATTGCCTAAAAGTATTTCGGGCCATCAAATATGACCTATGGAACAATAGTCACTACCCCGTCATGACTGATCCTTGTTGTTTTGCGTTTTACGGCAAAAAAAGTAGAATTCTACCTAATACCATATTTTCATGTGCTATAGCCCATGCCTTCGGTGATCGGGGTCTGGGTGGCCCGGACCCACTCGGAAGGCAAGGGCTATAGCACACGAATATATGAGAATTGGGCGGAATTCTAGTTTTTTGGCCGTAAAATGCAAAAAATGAGGAACGGTCATGGAGGGGTGGTGACTATGGTTCCTTAGGTCGTATTTGATAGCCCGGAAATATTTTAGGCGATCGGGGTCCGGGGGGCCCGGAACCCACTAGGAAGGCGTAGGCTAAAGCACATGAATATATGGGAATCGGGCGGAATTCTAGTTTTTTGGCCATAAAACGCAAAACAACGAGGAACGGCCATGGCGGTGCAGTGACTATGGTTCCTTAGGTCATATTTGATAGCCTGGTATAATGTTAGGCAATTGGGGTCGGGGGGCTCGGACCCACTCGGAAGGCATGGGATATAGCACACGAAAATATGAGAATCAGGCAAAATTCTAGTTTTTTGGTCGTAAAAGGCAAAACAATGAGGAACGATCATGGAAGAGCGGTGACTATGGTTCCTTAGGTCATATTTAATAGCCCGGAAACATTTTAGGCGATCGGGGTCCGGGGAGACCGTACCCACTAGGAAGGCATGGGCTATATATAACACACGAATATATAGGCATCGGGCAAAATTCTAGTTTTTTTCCCGTAAAACGCAAAACAACGAGGAACGGCCATGGCAGGGCAGTGACTATGGTTCAATAGGTCGTATTTGTTGGCCTGGAAAAATGTTAGGCAATTCGGTTTTGGGGGACCCGGGCCCACTCGGAAGGAGTGGGCTAGAGCACACGAAAATATGAGAATCGGGCGGAATTCTAGTTTTTTGATGGTAAAAAGCAAAACAACGAGGAACGGTCATGGCAGGGCGGTGACTATGGTTCCTTAGGAACTATTTGATGACCCAAATAAATTTTAGGCGATCGGGGTCCGGTGGGTCCGGACCCACTCGAAAGGCGTGGGCTTAGCACACAAAAATATGGGAATCGGACGGGGCGGTGACAATGGTTCCTTAGGTCGTATTTGATAGCCCGAAAATATTTTAGGCGATCGGGGTCCGGGGGCCCGGAACCCACTAGGAAGGCGTGGGCTATAGCACACGAATATATGGGAATCGGGCGAAATTCTAGTTTTTTGGCCATAAATTGCAAAATAGCGAGGAACGACCATGGCAGGGCGGTGACTATGGTTCCTTAGGTCATATTTGATAGCCTGGAAAAATGTTAGGTAATCGTGGTCCGGGGGCTAGGACCCACTCGGAAGGCATGGGCTATAGCACACGAAAAAATGGGAATCGGGCAAAATTCTAGTTTTTTGATCGTAAAAAGCAAAACAACGAGGAACGGTCAGGGCAGGGTGGTGACTATGGTTCCTTAGGTCGTATTTGATAGCCCGGAAAATTTTTAGGTGATCGGGGTCCGGAGGGCCCGGACCCACTAGGATGGCGTGGGCTATATATAGCACACGAATATATGGGAATCTCGTGGAATTATAGTTTTGTTACCGTAAAACGCAAAACAACGAGGAACGGCCATGGCGGGGTGGTGACTATGATTCCTTAGGTCGTATTTGATGGCCTGGAAAAGTGTTAGGCAATCCGATTTCGGGTGACCTGGGCCCACTCGGAAGGCTTGGCCTTGAGCACACAAAAATATGGGAATCGGGCAGAATTCTAATTTTTTGGTCGTAAAAAGCAAAATAACGAGGAATGGTCTTGGCGGGGCGGTGACTATGGTTCCTTAGGACGTATTTATTGGCCCAAATAAATTTTAGGTGATCAGCGTCCATGGGGCCCGGACTCACTCGGAAGGTATGGGCTTAGCACACGAAAATATGGAAATCGGGCAGAATTTTAGTTTTTTGGCCGTAAAATGCAAAACAACGAGGAACGGCCATAGAGGGGCAGTGACTGGTTTCTTAGGTCGTATTTGATAGCCCGGAAATATTTTAGGCGATCGGGGTCCTGGGGCCCGGAACCCACTAGGAAGGCGTGGGCTATATATAGCACACGAATATATGGGAATCGGGGGGAATTATAGTTTTTTGGCAGTAAAACGCAAAACAACGAGGAATGGCCATGGCGGAGCGGTGACTATGGTTCCTTAGGTCGTATTTGATAGCCTGGAAAAGTGTTAGGCAATCTGGTTTCGGGTGACCCGGGCCCCCTCGGAAGGCTTGGGCTAGAGCACATGAAAATATGAGAATCGGGCGGAATTCTAGTTTTTTGGTCGTAAAAAGCAAAACAACGAGGAACGGTCATGGCGGGGCGGTGACTATGGTTCCTAAGGACGTATTTGTTAGCCCAAATATATTTTAGGTGATCGGGGTCCGGGTGGCCCGGACCCACTCGGAAGGCATGGGCTATAGTACACGAATATATGGGAATTGGGCGAAATTCTAGTTTTTTGGCCGTAAAATGCAAAGAATGAGGAACGGTCATGGAGGGGCGGTGACTATGGTTCCTTAGGTCATATTTGATAGCCCGAAAATATTTTAGGCGATCGGGGTCCGGGGGCCCGGAACCCACTAGGAAGGCGTAGGCTATAGCACAAGAAAATATGGGAATCGGACGGAATTCTAGTTTTTTGGCCGTAAAATGCAAAACAACGAGGAACGGCCATGGCGGGGCGGTGACTATGGTTCCTTAGGTCGTATTGATAGCCTGGAAAAATGTTAGGCAATTGGGGTCGGGGGGCTCGGATCCACTCGGAAGGCATGGGCTATAGCACACAAAAATATGGGAATCGGGCAAAATTCTAGGTTTTTGGTCGTAAAAGGCAAAACAACGAGGAACGGTCATGGAAGAGCGGTGACTATGGTTCCTTAGGTCGTATTTGATAGCCCGGGCAAATTTTAGGCGATCGGGGTTCGGGGGGACTGGACCTACTAGGTAGGCATGGGCTATATATAGCACACGAATAAATGGGAATCAGGCGGAATTCTAGTTTTTGGCCGTAAAACGCAAAACAACGAGGAACGACCATGGTGGGGCGGTGACTATGGTTCCTTAGGTCGTATTTGATAGCCCAAAAATATTTTAGGCGATCGGGGTCCGGGGGGCCCGGAACCCACTAGGAAGTGGGCTATAGCACACGAATATATGGGAATCGGGGGAAATTCTAGTTTTTTGGCCATAAAATGCAAAATAGCGAGGAACGGCCATGGCAGGGCCGTGACTATGGTTCCTTAGGTCGTATTTGATAGCCTGGAAATATTTTAGGCGATTGGGGTCCGCGGGGCCCGGAACCCACTAGGAAGGCGTGGGCTATAAATAGCACATGAATATATGGGAATCGGGGGGAATTATAGTTTTTTGGCAGTAAAACGCAAAACAACGAGGAACGGCCATGGCGGAGCGGTGACTATGGTTCCTTAGGTCGTATTTGATGGCCTGGAAAAGTGTTAGGCAATCCGGTTTCGGGTGACCCGGGCCCCCTTGGAAGGCTTGGGCTAGAGCACACGAAAATATGGGAATCGGGCGGAATTCTAGTTTTTTGGTCGTAAGAAGCAAAACAACGAGGAACGGTCATGGCGGGGCGGTGACTATGGTTCCTAAGGACGTATTTGTTGGCCCAAATAAATTTTAGGTGATCGGGGTCCGGGTGGCCCGGACCCACTCGGAAGGCGTGGGCTATAGTACACGAATATATGGGAATTGGGCGAAATTCTAGTTTTTTGGCCGTAAAATGCAAAAAATGAGGAACGGTCATGGAAGGGCGGTGACTATGGTTCCTTAGGTTATATTTGATAGCCCGGAAATATTTTAAGCGATCGGGGTCCGGGGGCCCGGAACCCACTAGGAAGGCATAGGCTATAGCACAAGAATATATGGGAATCGGACGGAATTCTAGTTTTTTGGCCGTAAAACGCAAAACAACGAGGAACGGCCATGGCGGGGCGGTGACTATGGTTCCTTAGGTCGTATTTGATAGCCTAGAAAAATGTAAGGCAATTGGGGTCGGGGGGCTCGGACCCACTCGGAAGGCATGGGCTATAGCACACGAAAATATGGGAATCGGGCAAAATTCTAGTTTTTTGGTCGTAAAAGCCAAAACAATGAGGAACGGTCATGGAAGAGCGGTGACTATGGTTCCTTAGGTCGTATTTGATAGCCCGGACAAATTTTAAGCGATCGGGGTTCGGGGGGACCGGACCCACTGGGTAGGCGTGGGCTATATATAGCACACGAATATATGGGAATCGGGCGGAATTCTAGTTTTATGGCCGTAAAACGCAAAACAACGAGGAACGACCATGGTGGGGCGGTAACTATGGTTCCTTAGGTCGTATTTGATGGCCCTGAATAATTTTAGGCGATCGGGGTCCGGGGGCCCGGACCCACTCGGAAGGCGTGGGCTATAGCACACGAATATATGGGAATCGGGAGGAATTCTAGTTTTTTGGCCTTAAATGCAAAACAACGAGGAACGGTCATGACTGGGCGGTGACTATGGTTCCTTAGGTCGTATTTTATTGCCCGAAATAATTTTATGCGATCGGGGTCCGGGTGGCTCGGACCCACTCGGAAGGCGTGGGCTATATATAGCACACGAATATATGGGAATCGGGCGAAATTCTTGTTTTTTGGCCGTAAAATGCAAAAAAATGAGGAACGGTCATGGAGGGGCGGTGACTATAGTTCCTTAGGTTATATTTGATAGCCCGAAAATATTTTAGGCGATCGGGGTCCGAGGGCCTGGAACCCACTAGAAAGGCGTAGGCTATAGCACAAGAATATATGGGAATCGGACGGAATTCTAGTTTTTTGGCCGTAAAACGCAAAACTACGAGGAACGGCCATGGCGGGGCGGTGACTATGGTTCCTTAGGTCGTATTTGATAGCCTGGAAAAATGTTAGGCAATTGGGGTCGGGGGGCTCGGACCCACTCGGAAGGCATGGGCTATAGCACACGAAAATATGGGAATCGGGCAAAATTCTAGTTTTTTGGTCGTAAAAGGCAAAACAACGAGGAACGGTCATGGAAGAGCGGTGACTATGGTTCCTTAGGTCGTATTTGATAGCCCGGACAAATTTTAGGCGATCGGGGTTCGGGGGACCGGACCCACTAGGTAGGCGTGGGCTATATATAGCACACGAATATATGGGAATCGGGCGGAATTCTAGTTTTTTGGCCGTAAAACGCAAAACAACGAGGAACGACCATGGTGGGGCGGTAACTATGGTTCCTTAGGTCATATTTGATGGCCCTGAATAATTTTAGGCGATCGGGGTCCGGGGGCCCGGACCCACTCGGAAGGCGTGGGCTATAGCACACGAATATATGGGAATCGGGAGGAATTCTAGTTTTTTGGCCTTAAATGCAAAACAACGAGGAACGGTCATGACTGGGCGGTGACTATGGTTCCTTAGGTCGTATTTTATTGCCCGAAATAATTTTATGCGATCGGGGTCCGGGTGGCTCGGACCCACTCGGAAGGCGTGGGCTATATATAGCACACGAATATATGGGAATCGGGCGGAATTCTAGTTTTTTGGCCGTAAAATGCAAAAAACGAGGAACGGTCATGGAGGGGAGGTTACTAGGGTTCCTTAGGTCGTATTTGATATCTCGAAAATATTTTAGGCGTTCGGGGTCCGGGGGGCCCGGAACCCACTAGGAAGGCGTGGGCTATAGAACACGAATATATGGGAATCGGGCGGAATTCTAGTTTTTTGGCCGTAAAATGCAAAACAACGAGCAATGGCCATGGCAGGGCGGTGACTATGGTTCCTTAGGTCGTATTTGATAGCCTGGGAAAATGTTAGGCAATCAGGGTCCGGGGGCTCGGACCCACTCGGAAGGCATGGGCTATAGCACACGAAAATATGGGAATCGGTCAAAAAACATTTGGGCCATCAAATACGACCTAAGGAACCATAGTCACCACTCTGTCATGACTGCTCCTCATTGTTTTGCATCTTACGGCCAAAAAACTAGAATTCTACCCGTTTCCGAGTGGGCCCGGGCCCCCTAGAAAAGCGGATCGCTTAAAAATTTTCCAATCAATTAAATACGACCTAAGGAACCATAGTCACCACCCCGTCATGACTTTTCCTCATTGTTTTGCGTTTTATGGATAAAAAACTAGAATTCCGCCCGATTCACATATTTTCTTGTGCTATAGCCCACGCCTTCCGAGTGGGCCCGAATCTCCCATCATCGGATCGCCTAAAAAATTTTTAGGCTATCAAATACGACCTAATGAACCATAGTCACCACCCTGTCATGACTGCTCCTTGGTTTTTTGCGTCTTACGGCCAAAAAACTAGAATTCCGCCCGATTCCCATATTTTCCTGTGCTATAGCCCACGCCTTCCGAGTGGGCCCGGGCCTCCCATCATAGGATCGCCTAAAATTTTTTCGGGCCATCAAATACGACCTAAGGAACCATAATCAATGCCCCGTCATGCATGCTCCTCATTTTTTTTGCATTTAACGGCCAAAAAACTGGAATTGTGCCCGATTCCCATATTTTCGGGTGTTATAGCCCATGCCTTTCGAGTGGGTCGGGCCCCCCTGAATCGGATCGCCTAAAAATTTTCCGGGACATCAAATACAACCTAAGGAACCATAGTCACCACCCCGCCATGACTGTTCCTCGTTTATTTGCATTTTACGTCAAAAAACTAGAATTTTGCCCGATTCCCATATTTTCGTGTGCTATATCCCACGCATTCTGAGTGGGCTCGGGCCCACCGGAACCAAATTGCCTAAACATTTTCCGAGCCATTCAATACGACCTAAGGAATCATAGTCACTGCCCCTCCATGACCGTTCCTCATTTGTTTGCATTTTAAGGTAAAAACAACTAGAATTCCCCCCGATTCCCATATTTTTGTGTGCTATATAGCCCACGCCACAGAATCGGATCGCCTAAAATTTTTTCGGGCCATCAAATACGACCTAAGGAACCATAGTCAATGCCCCGTCATTACTACAACATGTTTGTTTTGCAGTTTATAGCCAAAAAACTAGAATTCTACCTGATTCCCATATTGTCGTGTGCTATAGCCCACGCCTGCCGAGTGGGCCCGACCCCCTAGAAAAGCGGATCACATAAAATATATTTGGGAAATCAAATACAAACAAAGGAACCATAGTCACCGCCCCGTCATGACTGCTCCTAATTGTTTTGCGTTTTATGGCCAAAAAACTAGAATTCTGCCCGATTCCCATATTTTCGTGTGCTATAGCCCACGCCTTCCGAGTGAGTCGGGCCCTCAAGAAGCGGATCGCCTAAAATTTTTCCGGGCCATCAAATACGTCCTAAGGAACCATAGTCACCTCCCCTCCATGACCGTTCCTCGTTTAATTGAGTTTTACCCGGCAAAAAACTAGAATTCTGCCCGATTCCCATATTTTCGTGTGCTATAGCCCACGCCTTCCGAGTGGGCCCGGGCCCCCCATCATCGGATCGCCTAAAAAATTTTCGGGCCATCAAATACGACCTAAGGAACCATAGTCACCACCCTGTGATTACTGCTTCTTGTTTTTTTGCATCTTACGGCCAAAAAACTTAAATTTCGCTCGGTTCCCATATTTTTGTGTGCTCCCACGCCTTCCGAGTGGGCCCGGGCCCCCTATAATAGGATCTCCTAAAAACATTTCGGGCCATCCAATATGACCTAAGGAACCATAGTCACCACCCCGTCATGACTCCTCTTCATTTTTTTGTGTTTTATGGCCAAAAAAACTAGAATTTCGCCCAATTCACATATTTTCGTGTGCTATAGCCCACGCCTTCTGAGTGGGCCCGCCCCCCATCATCGGATCGCCTAAAAATATTTTGGGCCATCCAATACGACCTAAGAAACCATAGTCACCACTCTGTCATGAGTGCTCCTCATTATTTTGCGTCTTACGGCCAAAAAACTAGAATTCTGCACGTTTCCGAGTGGGCCCGGGCCCCCTAGAAAAGCAGATCGCTTAAAAAATTTCCAGGCAATCAAATACAACCTAAGGAACCATAGTCACCGCCCCGTCATGACTGTTCCTCATTGTTTTGCGTTTTATGGATAAAAAACTAGAATTCCGCCCGATTCTCATATTTTCTTGTGCTATAGCCCACGCCTTCCGAGTGGGCCCGGGCCTCCCATCATCGCATCACCTAAAAATTTTTCAGGCTATCAAATACGACCTAATGAACCATAGTCACCATCCTGTCATGATTGCTCCTTGTTTTTTTGCGTCTTACGGCCAAAAAACTAGAATTCCGCCCGATTCCCAAATTTTCGTGTGCTATAGCCCACGCCTTCCGAGTGGGCCCGGGCCCCCTATCATAGGATTGCCTAAAAAATTTTCGGGCCATCAAATACGACCTAAGGAACCATAATCAACACTCTGTCATGCATGCTCCTCGTTGTTTTGCATTTAACGGCCAAAAAACTGGAATTGTGCCCGATTCCCATATTTTCGGGTGCTATAGCCCATGCCTTCGAGTGGGTCGGGCCCCCCTGAACCAGATCGCCTAAATATTTTCCGGGCCATCAAATACAACCTAAGGAACCATAGTCACTGCCCCGCCATGACTGTTCCTCGTTTATTTGCATTTTATGGCAAAAAACTAGAATTTCGCCTGATTCCCATATTTTCGTGTGCTATATCCCACGCATTTCGAGTGGGCTCGGGCCCCCCCGAAACCGAATCGCCTAAACTTTTTCCGAGCCATCAAATACGACCTAAGGAATCATAGTCACTGCCTTTCCATGACCATTCCTCATATTTTTGCATTTTAAGGTAAAAAAAACTAGAATTTCGCCCGATTCCCATATTTTCATGTGCTATATAGCCCACGCCACAGAATTGGATCGCCTAAAATTTTTCCGGGCCATCAAATACGACCTAAAGAACCATATTCATTGCCCCGTCATTACTACTCCATGTTTGTTTTGCATTTTACGGCCAAAAATCTAGAATTCTACCTGATTCCCATATTGTCGTGTGCTATAGCCCACGCCTTCCGAGTGGGCCGGACCCCCCTAGAAAAGCAGATCGCATAAAATATTTTTGGGCCATCAAATACGAACAAAGGAACCATAGTCACCGCCCCGTCATGACTGCTCCTCATTGTTTTGCGTTTTATGGCCAAAAAATTAGAATTCTGCACGATTCCCATATTTTCGTGTGCTATAGCCCACGCCTTCCGAGTGGGTCGGGCCCTCCAGAAGCGGATCGCCTAAAATTTTTCCGGGCCATCAAATACGTCCTAAGGAACCATACCGCCTCTCCATGACCGTTCCTCGTTTAATTGAGTTTTACCCGGCAAAAAACTAGAATTCTGCCCGATTCCCATATTTTCGTGTGCTATAGCCCACGCCTTCCGAGTGGGCCCGGGCCCCCATTATCGGATCGAATAAAATTTTTTTAGGCCATCAAATACGACCTAAGGAACCATAGTCACCACCCTATCATGACTGCTTCTTGTTTTTTTGCGTCTTTCGGCCAAAAAACTAGAATTTCGCCCGATTCCCTTATTTTTGTGTGCTCCCACGCCTTCCGAGTGGGCTCGGGCCCCCTATCATAGGATCTCCTAAAAATATTTCGGGCCATCAAATATGACCTAAGGAACCATAGTCACCACCCCATCATGACTCCTCTTCATCTTTTTGTGTTTTATGGCCAAAAAAACTAGAATTCCGCCCGATTCACATATTTTCTTGTACCATAGCCCACGCCTTCCGAGTGGGCCCGGACCCCCAGTACCGGATCACCTAAAAATATTTCGGGCCATCAAATATGACCTAAGGAACCATAGTCACTGCCCCATCATGACTGCTCCTCATTTCATTGCGTTTTACCGCCAAAAAACTAGAATTCTGCCCGATTCCCATATATTCGTGTGCTATAGACCATGCCTTCCGAGTAGGTCAGGCCCCCCACAACCGGATTGCCTAAAATTTTTTCGGGCCATCAAATACAACCTAAGGATCCATATTCATCGCCTGGCCATGACCGTTCCTCGTTTATTTGTGTTTTATGGCCAAAAAACTAGAATTCCGCCCGATTCCCATATTTTCGTGTGCTACATCCCAGTGGGTAGGGCCCCCAGACACGGATCGCCTAATATATTTTTTGGCCATCAAAAAGGACCTAAGGAAAAATAGTCACCACCCCGCCATGACCTTTCCTCGTTTTATTGTGTTTTACGGCCAAAAAACTAGAATTCCGCCTGATTCCCATATTTTCATGTGCTATAGCCCACGCCTTCCGAATGGGCCCGGCCCCCCGGACCCCGATCGCCTAAAATTTTTCCAGGTCATCAAATACGACTTAAGGAACCATAGTCACCGCCCCTCCATGACCGCTCCTCATTTGTTTTTTGCATTTTACGGCCAAAAAACATGAATTCTGCCCGATTACCATATTTTCATATGCTATAGCCCACGCCTTCCGAGTGGGCCGGGCCCCCCGGAACTGAATCGCCTAAAAAATTTTCGGGCCATCAAATACGACCTAAGGAACCATAGTCAATGCCCCGTCATGCATGCTCCTCATTTTTTTGCATTTTACGACCAAAAAACTTGAATTCTGCCCAATTCTCATATTTTTGTATGCTATAGCCCACGCATACCGAGTGGGCCCGGGCCCCCCCAGACCCGGGTCATCTATATTTTTTTTGGGCCATAAAATATGACCTAAGGAACCATAGTCAATGCCCTGTCATGACTGCTCCTTGTTGTTTTGCATTTTACGTCCAAAAAACTAGAATTTCGCCCGATTCCCAAACTTTCGTGTGCTATATAGCCCACGTCTTCCGAGTGGGCCCGGTCCCCCCAGAACCGGATCGCCTAAAATTTTTATGAGCCATCAAATACGACGTAAGGAACCATAGTCACTTCCCCGTCATGATTGCTCCTCATTTCTTTGTGTTTTACGGCAAAAAAACTAGAATTCTGCCTGATTCTCATATTTTCATGTGCTATAGCCCACGCCTTCCGAGTGGGGCAGGCTCCCCAGAACCGGATTTCCTAATTTTTTTCTGAGCCATCAAATACGACCTAAGGAACCATAGTCACCGCCCCTCTATGACCGTTCCTCGTTTATTTGTGTTTTACGTCCAAAAATCTACAATTCTACTTGATTCCCATATTTTCGTGTGCTATAGCCCACGCCTTCCGAGTGGGCCAGGGGCCCCATCATCGGATCGCCTAAAATTATTTTGGGCCATCAAATACGACCTAAGGAACCATAGTCACCACTCTGTCTTAACTGCTCCTCATTGTTTTGCGTCTTACGGCAAAAAAACTAGAATTCTGTCCGTTTTCGGGTGGGCCCGGGCCCCCTAGAAAAGCGGATAGCTTAAAAATTTTCCAAGCAATCAAATATGACCTAAGGAACCATAGGCACCGCCCCGTCATAACTGTTCCTCATTGTTTTGCGTTTTATGGATAAAAAACTAGAATTCCGCCCGATTCACATATTTTCTTGTGCTATAGCTCACGCCTTCCGAGTGGGCCCGGGCCCCCCAGAACCAGATCACCTAAAAAGTTTTCGGGCCATCAAATACGACCTAAGGAACCATAGTCACTGCCCCGTCATGACTGCTCCTCATTTCTTTGTGTTTTACGGCCAAAAAACTAGAATTCTCCCCGATTCCCATATTTTCGTGTGCTATAGACCACGCCTTCCGAGTGGGTCCGACCCCCCAGAACCGGGTCGCCTAAAAAAATTTCGGGCCATCAAATACAACCTAAGGAACCATAGTCATCGCCTCGCCATAACCATTCCTTGTTTAATTGCGTGTTACCGCCAAAAATCTAGAATTCCGCTCGATTCCCATATTTTCGCGTGCTACTTCCCAGTGGGCAGGGCCCCCGGACACGGATTGCCTAAAATGTTTCTGGGCCATCAAAAATGACCTAAGGAAAAATAGTCACTGCCCCGCCATGACCTTTCCTCCTTTTTTTGCATTTTACAGTCAAAAAACTAGAATTCTGCCCGATTCCCATAATTTCATGTGCGCCCATGCCTTTCGAGTGGGCCCGGGCCCCTCGGACCCCGATCGCCTAAAAATTTTTCAGGCCATCAAATAAAACTTAAGGAACCATAGTTACCGCCCTCCCATGACCTCTCCTCATTTTTCTTTTTGCATTTTACGGCCAAAAAACTAGAATTCCGCCTGATTCCCATATTTTCGTGTGATAGGCCACGCATTCCGAGTGGGCCCGGGCCCCCGGTAATAAATCACCTAAAAAAATTTTGGGCCATCAAATATGACCTAAGTAACCATAATCAATGACCTGTCATGCATGCTCCTCGTTTTCTTTACATTTTACGGCCAAAATACTAGAATTGTGCCTGATTCCCATATTTTCGTGTGCTATAGCCCATGCCTTCCGAGTGGGTCGGGCCCTCCAGAACCGGATCGCCTAAAATTTTTCTGGGCCATCAAATACAACCTAAGGAACCATATTCACTGCCTCTCCATGATCGTTCTTCGTTTATTTGTATTTTACGGCCAAAAAACTAGAATTACGCCTGATTCCCATATTTTCGTTTGATATATCCCATGCATTCCGAATGGGCTCGGGCCCCCCCGAACTGAATCGCCTAAACTTTTTCCGAGCCATCAAATACAACCTAAGGAATCATAGTCACTTCCCCGCCATGACCGTTCCTTGGTTTTTTGTATTTTAAGGCAAAAAAACTAGAATTCCTCCCGATTCCCATATTTTTGTATGCTATATAGCCCACGCCTTCTGAGTGGGCCCGGACTCCCCAGAATCAGATCGCCTAAAAAATTTTTGGTCCATCAAATACGACCTAAGGATCCATAGTCACTGCCCCGTCATGAATACTTCATGTGTTTTTTGTGTTTTACGGCCAAAAAACTACAATTCTACTTGATTCCCATATTTTCGTGTGCTATAGCCCACGCCTTCCGAGTGGGCCAGGGGCCCCCATCATCGGATCGCCTAAAATTATTTTGGGCCATCAAATATGACCTAAGAAACCATAGTCACCACTCTGTCATGACTGCTCCTCATTGTTTTGCGTCTTACAGCCAAAAAACTAGAATTTTGCCTGATTCGCATATTTTCGTGTGTTATAGCCCACGCCTTTCGAGTGGGCCCGGGCCCCTAGAAACGTGGATCGCTTAAAAATTTTCCGGGCAATCAAATACGACCTAAGGAACTATAGTCACCGCCCCGTCATGACTGTTCCTCATTGTTTTGCGTTTTATGGATAAAAAACTAGAATTCCGCCTCATTCCAATATTTTCATGTGCTATAGCCCACGCCTTCCGAGTGTTCCCGGGCTCCCCGGACCCCGATCGCCTAAGATTTTTCTAGGCCATCAAATACGACTTAAGGAAGCATAGTCACCGCCCTCCCATGATCGCTCCTCATTTTTTAGCATTTTACGGCCAAAAAACTAGAATTCCGCCTGATTGTCATATTTTCGTGTGCTAGCCCACGTATTCCGAGTGGGCCCGGGCCCCCGGTACTAAATCGCCTAAAAATTTTCCGGGCCATCAAATACGACCTAAGGAACCATAATCAAAGCCCTGTCATGCATGCTCCTCATGTTTTCGCAATTTACGGCCAAAAACCTAGAATTGTGCCCGATTCCCATATTTTCGTGTGCTATAGCCCATGCCTTCCTAGTGGGTCGGGCCCCCCAGAACCGGATCGCCTAAAGTTTTTTTGGGCATCAAATACAACCTAAGGAACCATTTTCACTGCGCTGCCATGAACGTTCTTCATTTATTTGCATTTTATGGCCAAAAAACTAGAATTCCGCCTGATTCCCATATTGTTTTGTGCTATATCCCACGCATTCCGAGTGGGCTCGGGCCCCCCGGAACCGAATTGCCTAAACTTTTTCCAAGCCATCAAATACGACCTAAGGAATCATAGTCACTGCCCCCACCATGACCGTTCCTTGGTTTTTTGCATTTGAAGGCAAAAAAACTAGAATTCCGCCCGATTCCCATATTTTTGTGTGCTATATAGCCCACGCCTTCTGAGCGGGCCCGGACTCCCCAGAATTGGATCGCCAAACTTTTTTCGGGCCATCAAATACAACCTAAGGAACCACAGTCACTGCCCCGTCATGAGTACTCCATGTTTGTTTTTGCGTTTTACGGCCAAAAAACTATAATTCTACCTGATTCCCATATTGTCGTGTGCTATAGCCCACGCCTTCCGAGTGGGCCCGGGCCCCCTAGAAAAGCGGTTCGCTTAAAAAATTTTCGGGCCATCAAATATGACCTAAGGAACCATAGTCACCACCTCATCATGACTGCTCCTCATTGTTTTGCGTTTTATGGCCAAAACACTAGAATTCAGCCTGATTCTCATATTTTCGTGTGCTATACCCCACGCTTTTCGAGTGGGTTGGGCCCCCCAGAACCGAAAAGCCTAAAAATTTCCAGGCCATAAAATACTACCTAAATAACCATAGTCACCGCCCCTCTATGACCGTTCCTCGTTTATTTGAGTTTTACGGACAAAAAACTAGAATTCCGCCCGATTCCCTTATTTTCGTGTGCTATAGCCCACGCCTTCCGAGTGGGCCCGGGCCCCCCATCATCGGATCGCGTAAAAAAATTTTAGTAAATCAAATATGACCTAAGGAACCATAGTCACCACCCTGTCATTACTGCTCCTTGTTGTTTTGCGTCTTACGGCCAAAGAACTAGAATTCCGCGTGATTCCCATATTTTCGTGTGCTATAACCCACGCCTTCCGAGTGGACCCGGGCCCCCCATCATCGGATTGCCTAAAAATTTTTCGGGCCATCAAATACGACCTAAGGAACCATAGTCATCACCCAGTCATGACTGCTCCTTGTTGTTTTGCGTCTTACGGCTAAAAAACTAGAAATCTTCCCGATTCCCATATTTTTATGTGCTATAGCTCACACCTTCCGTGTGGGTCCGGTCCCTCGGAACCCGATCGCCTAAAATTATTCTGGGCCATCAAATACGACCTAAGGAACCATAGTCACCACTCCGTCATGACTGTTCCTTATTGTTTTGCATTTTACGGCCAAAAAACTTGAATTGTGCCCGATTCCCATATTTTCGTGTGCTATATAACCCATGCCATCCGAGTGGGCTCGGGCCCCCCAAAACCGAATCGCCTACACTTTTTCCGAGCCATCAAATACGACCTAAGGAATCATAGTCACTGCCCCGCCATGGCCGTTCCTCATGTTTTTGCATTTTAAGGCAAAAAAACTAGAATTCCGCCCGATACCCATATTTTCATGTGCTATAGCCCACGCCTTCCGAGTGGGCCCGGGCCCCCCATCATCGGATCGCCTAAAAATTTTTAGGCCATCAAATATGACCTAAGGAACCATAGTCACCACCCTGTCATGAATGCTCCTTGTTTTTTTGCGTCTTACGGCCGAAAAACTAGAATTTCGCCCGATTCTCATATTTTCATGTGCTATAGCCCACGCCTTCCGAGTGGGCCCGGGCCCCATCATCGGATCGCCTAAAATTTTTTCGGGCCATCAAGTATGACCTAAGGAACCATAGTCATCACCCTGTCATGACTGCACCTTGTTTTTTTGCGTCTTACGACCAAAAAACTAGAAATCTTCCTCATTCCCATAATTTCGTGTGTTATAGCCCACCCCTTCCGAGTTGGCCCGGGAAACCGAATCGCCTAAACTTTTTCCGAGCAATCAAATACGACTTAAGGAATCATAGTCACTGCCCCGCCATGACCGTTCCTCATTTTTTTGCATTTTAAGGCAAAGAAACTAGCATTCCGCCCGGTTCCAATATTTTTGTGTGCGATATAGGCCACGCATTCCGAATGGGCCCGGGCTCCCCAGAATCGGATCGCCTAAAAAATTTTCGGGCCATTAAATATGACCTAAGCAACCATAGTCACTGCCCCATCATAACTACTCCATGTTTTTATTTTGCGTTTTACGGCCAAAAAACTAGAATTCTACCTGATTCCCATATTGTCGTGTACTATAGCCCACGCCTCCGAGTGGGTCGGGCCCCCCAGAACCGGATCGCCTAAAATTTTTCCGGGCCATCAAATACGACCTAAGGAACAATAGTCACCGCTCTTCCTTGACTGTTCCTCGTTTATTTGAGTTTTACGGACAAAAAACTAGAATTCCGCCCGATTCCCATATTTTCGTGTGCTATAGCCCACGCCTTCTGAGTGGGCCTGGGCCCCCTAGAAAAGCGGATCGCCTAAAAAAATTTCGGGCCATCAAATATGACCTAAGGAACCATATTCACCGCCCCGTCATGACTGGTCCTTGTTTTCTTGCGTCTTACGGCCAAAAAACTAGAATTCCGCCTGATTCCCATATTTTCGCGTGCTATAGCCCACACCTTCGGAGTGGGCCCGGGCCCCCCATCATCGGATCGCCTAAAATATTTTTGGGCCATAAAATACGACCTAAGGAACCATAGTCATCACCCTGTCATAACTGCTCCTTGTTGTTTTACGTCTTATAGCCAAAAAACTAGAAATCTTCCCGATTCCCATAGTTTCGTGTGCTATAGCCCACGCCTTTCGAGTTGGCCCGGGCCCCCTAGAAAAGCGGATCGCTTATAAATTTTTTGGGCCATCAAATACGACCTAAGGAACCATAGTCACCGCCCCGTCATGACTGCTCCTCATGTTTTTGCATTTTATGGCCAAAAAACTAGAATTCCGCCCGATTCACATATTTTTGTGTGCTATATCCCACGCATTTCGAGTGGGTTCGGGCCCCCTGAAACCGAATCGCCTAAACTTTTTCCGAGCCATCAAATATGACCTAAGGAATCATAGTCACTACCCCGCCATGACCGTTCCTCATTTGTTTGCATTTTAAGGGAAAAAACTAGAATTCCGCCCGATTCCAATATTTTTGTGTGCGATATAGCCCACGCCTTCCGAGTGGGCCCGGGCTCCCCAGAATTGGATCGCCTAAAAAATTTTCGGGCCATTAAATACGACCTAAGCAACCATAGACACTGCCCCATCATGACTACTCCATTTTTGTTTTTGTGTTTTACGGCCAAAAAACTAGAATTCTACCTGATTCCCATAATGTCGTGTGCTATAACCCACGCCTCCGAGTGGGTCTGGCCCCCAGAACCGGATCGCGTTAAATTTTTCCCGGGCCATCAAATACGACCTAAGGAACCATAATCACCACCCTTCCATGACCGTTCCTCGTTTATTTGAGTTTTACCAACAAAAAACTAGAATTCTGCCCGATTCCCATATTTTCGTGTGCTATAGCCCACGCCTTTCGATTGGGCCCGGGCCCTCTAGAAAAGCGGATCGCTTAAAAATTATCTGGGCCATCAAATATGACATAAGGAACCATAGTCACCGCCCCATCATGACTGCTCCTCATTGTTTTGCGTTTTACGGCCAAAAAACTAGAATTCCGGCCGATTCCCATATTTTCATGTGCTATAGCCCACGCCTTCCGGGTAGGCTCGGGCCCCCCAGAACTGGGTCGCCTTAAATTTTTTTGGGCAATCAAATACCACCTAAGGAACCATAGTCATCGCCTCGCCATAACCGTTCAGCGTTTATTTGAGTTTTACGGCCAAAAAGCTAGAATTTCGCCCGATTCCCATATTTTCGTGTGCTACTTCCTAGTGGGCATCAAAACATTTTCCGCCCGATCGCTTAAAATGTTTCCGGGCCATCAAAAATGACCTAAGGAACCATAGTCAACCCCCCGCCTTGAACGCTCCTTGTTAGGTTTTGCGTTTTATAGCCAAAAAAACTAGAATTCCGTCCGATTCCCATATTTTCATGTGCTATAGCCAACGCCTTCCGAGTGGCCCCGTTCCCCTAGAACCGGATCACCTAAATTTTTTTGCGGGCCATCAAATACGACCTTAGGAACCATAGTCACCGCCCCGTCATAACTACTCCTCATTTCTTTGAGTTTTACTGCCAAAAAACTATAATTCTGCCTGATTCCCATATTTTCATGTGCTATAGACCACGGCTTCCGAGTGGGTCGGCCCCCCCAGAATCGGATTGCCTAAAATTTTTTCGGGCCATCAAATACAACCTAAGGAACCATATTCATCACCTTGCCATGATCGTTCCTCGTTTATTTGCGTTTTATGGCCAAAAAACTAGAATTCTGCCCGATTCTCATATTTTCGTGTACTACATCCCAGTGGGCAGGGCCCCCGGACACGGATCACCTAAAATGTTTCCGGGCCATCAAAAATGACCTAAGGAAAAATAGTGATCGCCCTGCAATGACCGTTCCTCGTTTATTTGCATTTTACGGCCAAAAACTAGAATTCCGCCCGATTCCCATATTTTCATGTGCTATATCCCACGCACTCCGAGTGGGCACGGGCACCCCGAAACCAAATCGCCTAAACTTTTTCTGAGCCAACAAATACGACCTAAGGAATCATAGTCACTGCCCCGCCATGACCGTTCCTCGTTTTTTTGCATTTTAAGGCAAAAAAACTAGAATTCCGCCCGATACCCATATTTTCATGTGCTATAGCCCACGCCTTCCGAGTGGGCCCAGGCCCCCCATCATCGGATCGCCTAAAAATTTTTAGGCCATCAAATATGACCTAAGGAACCATAGTCACCACCCTGTCATGAATGCTCCTTGTTTTTTTGCGTCTTACGGCCGAAAAACTAGAATTTCGCCCGATTCTCATATTTTCATGTGCTATAGCCCACGCCTTCCGAGTGGGCCCGGGCCCCATCATCGGATCGCCTAAAATTTTTTCGGGCCATCAAGTATGACCTAAGGAACCATAGTCATCACCCTGTCATGACTGCACCTTGTTTTTTTGCATCTTACGACCAAAAAACTAGAAATCTTCCTCATTCCCATAATTTCGTGTGTTATAGCCCACCCCTTCCGAGTTGGCCCGGGAAACCGAATCGCCTAAACTTTTTCCGAGCAATCAAATACGACCTAAGGAATCATAGTCACTGCCCCGCCATGACCGTTCCTCATTTTTTTGCATTTTAAGGCAAAGAAACTAGCATTCCGCCCGATTCCAATATTTTTGTGTGCGATATAGGCCACGCATTCCGAATGGGCCCGGGCTCCCCAGAATCTCTCCCTTGGCCTTTGGAGAGGAGAGGGCAGAGAAGAAAACGTCCTTCGCGCAAGTTTTTTTGCTTCCTGCGTCCTTACTAGTAAAAAAGGGGCTCTTCGACCAAGAAGGCATTCTGGTAGGAAGGCCGACCACTACATAAGTCGCCATCCGTCCAGGAGAGAAGCAAGCTACCTTTCTTTGATCCCCCTTCCCGGGCAGGGAAGAGAACGAAAATGGACCGCAGATGGTAGTCGTGGTTGATTCGAGGATCTTACGCGGCGGAGCGAACTCTTCTATCGTCTTGCATTTTCTCTGGCGGACCCCCCCCCCCGGTCCATCGTACTGGAGCGATTCGAGAAGAACGATTAGGCTCATATTCTATCCTTTCTACAATGCCTATAGACGAAGTGCTTCGTTTCAGATCAATTCTTCGCTGCAATCGCTTCGATCCACCCCCTCGGTGAAAAACCGTAATACGCCCTGAGGAATTCCTACCAGCAGACTTCCCTGTACTCAAAGTGAATTGTCTAAGTGCTCTCCTTTGTCTCATTGTTTATCTCGTAATCATTCGATTCCGCCCCTAAAGCTAGCTCCTACTCCTCCTCCTTCTCCTTTAGGATAGGATCCTCCTTGGTCCTTTTTACATAACACTCTCGGCCGCCCAAGAGGACTGGCTATCTTTCTCTTTATACGCAATATCTTGAAAGGCAAAGAAAAACAGCGCACGGACAGGAAAGGACAACGTACTATGATACTTTCTGTTTTATTAATCTCCGCGAGCTTAATTCTTCTTCGATATCCATATATTTTCTATATGGTTCAAACAAACATAAGAAATAGCGGGTTCCTGATAGAGGGAAATCCACAGTTACATTCGGAATTTAAGTACATCTTAATCTCTTTTTGCCTTTATTCATTCATTACAATGAGAAATTTCCACTGGATTTATTGTTCTAAAAGCGTAAGTCAGATTTTTGAGAAAATACCTTTCTGGGTTGCTTTTGCTTTTCCAGCATTCGCCCCTTCAGTAGCCTTTTGCGCGGGTCCTGCTCCTGCGCTTCCTGACCTCAACGAGATTCCAGTAGGCCTTTCGCCTGCTGAAATAGCGCAATTGCATCGGGAGACTGAAGAGAATGCCGCCCAGTGTGACAGGCTCTTGCAAGAAATCTGTGTGCAGGCAAGAGAAGTTGCCCGTGAGCAGGGAGGAGTGCGGGACGAACTCATGCTGGAAAAACTCGTCGACGCCGTCAAGTATCTTGCAGACGTGGACGAGTTGCCCGAGGAGAAACGAATCCCCGCTCTCATTGAGGTTAGGGGGGAAATCACTAAAAAAGAGCCCTCGACCATTTGGTTTTATATCGATCAAGAAATGAAAAGGTGGGGCGGTCGGGGCCTATGCTGAATTCTTTTTCTTAGATAGAATGAATGGAAAAGGAGTGCTTGTGTTGTGGTTTTCGTAGTTGCAAGAATTGTTTTTTCGAGAAAAGGTCCTGTCAAGTCGGTCCGCTAACGCCTTATCTTCCTATTTATAAGCCACAGCTTACTTCGACGTTTTCAATTTCCCATAGAGGAACTGCTTCCTGCGTCTGCGGCCGTTGCAGCTAAACTAACGGAGGAAGGAGGAGGGGAGGGGGGGGGACATCAAATGGATTTTTGTTAACACAGAACTGGAAGAGGTTCGATTCCTCTTTGATGTTGTTAAGCCAAGAGCGCAAAGCGCATGCGCGAATTGAGAGCTAGAGGAATGGGAAGACAAGAGAATGCCCGGGTACTCCATCTACCAAAAGAAATGATTGAAATAGAGCGAAGAATGGAAAGGCAGGCTGCGAAGGCGCTGACTCAAAGGCTGATAGGATTGAACTCAAAGGGAAAAGGAAATAGGCTAAGCAAGAGGATTTACCATCGATCGTGAAAGACGAAGTGACTCACCAAGAGCATTGCCCATCAGGGGCTGCGGGGACAGGAGCTAGAAGAACTAAACCAAAAGAAAATGGCCGTAGAAGGCTAGCTTTCAGAATAAGAAAAGGCACCTTATTAGCACGATAGGGGGATGCTTAGACAAGAAAAAAGCATTCAACAAAACTTCAAAAATTCTTTCTTAGGAAGGAATGGAAAGATAGGAAGCTTGGAGAGCTAATGGAAAGAAATAGAAATAACAGATCTGCGATAGAAGTCGAATACAATTAAGTAACTAGGGGCAAGATACAGACTTTAGAGCGTCAAGTCATACACAAATCGGAGTGACTTCACTACCTGAAGAAAGAAAGCTGCTTCGGCAGGGTCGAAGAAGACGTGTAAGACACCGAGGGGCCGGGGCTTCTTTATTGTAAGGCGTCTAGAAGCCCAATTTTTGTCATGTCTTATGGGCACACAAATGTTCACAAAGGAAAAGGCTCTCCATGGGCAGTGTCTGCTTCGGCTCAAAGCGAATAGGCTGGCAGTCTTGAAGCGACGGAGAATTCTTTAACTGTTCGGTGTCGGCATCTTTTCCTACTTCTAACTGTTCTCCTAACCGGGCAAGGTAATCGGCTAACCGGGAATTCATCTTCAGAGCTAAGTCCCAAGGAGACAGGTTGAAATGTACGGGCGTAGGTTAGCATCTCGTCCTACAAATGATAGCCTTTGAAGGCCGCCCACGGGATGCGCTGTACGGTAGTAGTTTATGTTAGCTGCTTATCCGGTGCCTTCTTTACGACTTTCGACCAAGCCATTATTGAAGAAACTCTTGTTTAGTCAGGACGTCGTTCCCGTCCCTTGTGGTGCTTTTTCAACCCCTTGCTTTGACTTGGTAAATTTCATCTGGATTCGCTCCAATTCCAAGAGATACCGCATTATCTGCATCACCAGTTCTAGGCGTATACTATGTTCCAGAGCCTTTAGTTTAGTTGCAGAGCTAGAAGCTACTATATATAGATAGTGCCCGATTTCTATATCCTGCCTGCGAATCGAAGCTCTTATCTCTCTAGCTCATGAATAAATCACCCGCCGGAAAGGAATAGCCGGAATAGAATGAAGGAATGATTCAATCTTCCATCATTTCAGAGCCGACGCCTCCCTTTCTGCCTTTCTATCTATACTTCCCATCCCAGCAAATTATGGAACAAGCAACGGCTTTCGCGCGAAAAAGTTTTTTTGCTGGGTCTCGCTTGCACATTTCTGGGTTTGACCTTTCGTCCCTTAGTCTCACTATGTTCAACTAAGCCACTTCGTCCCTAGACTCGGATTTTCACGCCTTTCAAAACCTCAAAGGCGCAATCCAGTTAGGGGTGGAACTGCGTTTTATCGCTGCCAAGCTTCCGGTAGCGAGAGCACGACCACTTATAACCGACTTACTTGATAATGCCTCCACCCTTTCTGACCTCTACCAACTGAGTGACGAATTGGATAACCCATCCAGTCCTCTATCGCATCGAATTGACGAATTCATTCTGTTGTGTAAAACCAGTGAAGGTGGTGGTGCTCAAACACCAAGTGGGGCTGGGGAGCGAAATTGCTAGTTTTCTTTATATTCTCATTGAAGAAAAGCGAATTTACGAGGTTTCAAGAGCGTGGTAGCTCGACCCTCGGTAGAGTGGCGAAGCTGTGAACGAATGGGTTAGGCGAAAAGGGGAGGCGGGGATCACCTCTAACAAGCGTATGCTTTCGAGTCTAGATTTTCACTCTCGACTTTCGCCATGTAAGGAAAAAGATTGTGGTTCGATTCCACAGCGTGCTTCTTTTATCCCATCAATCAACGCCTGCTGCACAGAAAGAAGAAAGAGGCTCGAGGTTCTAGTATAGATAGGGAGTGAAAGTTCATAACATTACTTGGGATGGGAAAAAGTGGTTGATGCTAAAAAAGACGGGGTTTCATCAAGCTTTCACTTTTTCGATCGACCTCACCGACAGATGATCGAAGGCCTTAACTAGTAAAATATAAAGAAAGATCTTTAAGTCAATTAAATAAACTAGTCAATTTCTGGTCACTAAAAAGTGAACTTCCTTCCTTCGACAGTCGGAAAGTCTCTTAGGCGGTCTGAGGATACCAGCTTCGCGGGACCGCAGTCCAACTCAAGGCTAAGCTTTACGGTCCTGCCGCTTTCTCGATCAACTAACCGAACTCTTGAAGACAAGGAAAGGGACTGATTCACAAAGGAGTCCAGCACCGACCCGGATAGATGATGCCCTATCGCACTCCCTTCGATCCGCTATCAATCCGCTTGATCAAACAAACGAAAACAGTAAAGTGATGCTTCTCTTTTATTGTAATCTTTTAGCAGGGAGCTTGGGATGGGCCCAAGTAAAGGCCAGCTAGTGTCCTATAGCGCGCTCCCTTTCTTTTGGTATCTTTCGCTTGGAACCTAATCCGCGAAATGGATACAAAAAAGGTGGCAAGTTTTTTCTCAATCGAGAGTCATTTCCCTTAGTGACTGACGAATGGAATCAACCAGATCTTTACTTAAGTTGTTTTTTGTTGCTCTCTTTTGTTCCAACGAATGTCGTATCTTGCTTCTCTTGTGCCCTCTCTTTCTATCGCAGCCCCTTTCTTCTTTTTAACTCGAACTGTGGTACACGACCTCCTTTTACTGGAAAGACCTCTATTGGACTGGGAAGTAGCGCGGGAAAGTATGAAATGCTCATTTGCTAGTTAAGTAGATCCTTTGTAAAGTGTATTCCTTCCTTGGCAGTACGGAAAGTCTGTATCTATAAGGAAGTCTCGGGGCTCCCAAGTACACGATTGTTTAGGTGTGTGCTAAAAGCGCTTCCTTTAATGCCAGCCTGTATCTGAACCCCCTTTCCATATCTCGGAGAAGGTATGCAAGCAAGTCATCTGTGCTAATAAGTTCCTGCCTTTTTTTTATAGGTAAGACATGGGGCAATAAGCCCGCTTTCACAAATTCCCGTCTTTCTCGATCGAAAGCTAAGCGTGCCAAACCATCTAAGCAAAGTCCTATTTGTCAAAGAAGAGAGCCAAGACAAGCTCAAGTCATCCGGGATAAGAGAAGGTCCTATCCTAATAAGCCGGGGTAGGACCGGTCGAATAAGCAGTAATTCATCTTTGCGTAGATGAAGAATGGGCTACTTCCTCACAGATTGAAGACTTTAATACCAAGAAAGATCCTTCTGAAACATAATATTTTACTACCTCAATAAATGCCCGAGAGCATTCAATAAATCTTCTCTTCCTCTATCTACCCCAGCCTCGGTTCGGTCGGTCATGGGGCTTCCCTCTGCCAAGAATTGAGAGAAGATATTTTGCTTTTACTCAGTACACAGATTCGGATTAGTCAAAATAGAACTAGACAGATCAAGGTGCGGAAGGCAAGCAGCAAATCCAATCCTTTTAAAAGAGAACCTGAATCCCCTCTTTCTGCCCTACTTCATGCCAATCACTCTCCTTCCTTCCCCAAGAGCCAACCATGGCATGGCATTCGATGCATCAAAAATTTCATTGCCTTCCTCTAGAGCATCGGATTCAATAGCAAGGGTTATTCAACTAAGACCGGATTCTGTAGCAGAGGAGAGCAGGAAAGAGACAACAGCGGTTATTCTAATTGAATGTCAACCCGCCTATTCTGATTCACTTTACCCAATAAAGGGCTATGCGAAATAGGGATTGCTGCTTCCACTGCGCTACCTTCCTAAGCCCTTACTCCTTTTCCTTTTGCACCTGCCTTGTCGAAGTAGAAGATGTGGCATTAGTTCGAAAATACTTTCTTAAAGTGGCGAATCGGCTTCTCCCTAACAGGGCATTCTATGCATCTTCAGCTAGCTTTCCCCCGCCGCCTACTATCTAGCTGCAATCCTTCCCTTAACCCTAATCATGCTTAAGACATGGAATTGGATGCTTCTTACCCCAAAAGTCAATAAATAGAAGAGTGAGGAGGGATTTTTTGGCAAAGCAAGACTGATTAGCTCGCCTAAGGGTCGTAGCAGAAGAATTCCTCATCTGCGAGCTATTGGGGATCTATTCTCAGGAAGGAATGAAAGGACTGACTTTCCTTACCTAATAACATCTTAATCTACGATCTACGAATAAGAAATAGGAGCATCTAGCCGAGTAGCAGTCAGTAGGCGGAGAAGAAGTCAAAGGCGAATATCTCTTTGCCCCCCTCTTCAGTCAATGCTTTGGCCTTCGTCTCTTTTGCCCTTTTAATTAGTTTTTTGCATGTGTAGGGGCACTTTTTTAACCTAATCGATAGTTGTTAGGATGAATCACACGTGGGAGAGATATGAAATCTCTGAGCAGACTTAAATCCCTTACTTTGCCATTCTTTCCAGAATAGGATTTTGCTTAATATCATTTGGATGGACTCAGATCCTTTCATGTAGGAGAGTCTTTGATGGGCTTTGAATTTGGATAGATCCAGTGGGCCTTCTTGCATAGACTTGGGCTTGCTTACTGGCTTCGCTGAGGATGGGATTCCCTACCCGATGAGTCTGGCTAGGCTATTAGGCACCTTTGGTCTAGGCTTTCTCAGGCCTATCCAGAAGTCTGAAGTTCCGTCTACAGAAGGTCTAATTCTGAGCCGAAGCTCTATTTATTGCCCTATTCCCTTTCCTGACCAAAGTCACTAAGGAGGGGCCGGGGCGGACTGCAATTCGTCTGAGCTTAGTCTTCTCTTCTGAGACGATTGGAGGCTGGGGAAAGGGCACTCTTGAAGAAGGGCCTGCCGTACGTAAGGGTGAAGAAAGCTCCTTCTCTTATAGGAGAGGCGCTATTGAATGAAAAAGAAAGTCTTCAAGAAGTGAGAGAAGGAATCATAAAAGAAATAGCTTTCGACTAAAGACGCAGATGATGAGCAAAAGTCTGCTTTAATAAAGTAGCTCGGGGGAACCTTAAGACAGGACATCGGGGCGAAGGTATGAAGGTACGGCAATGCAGCCCAGTCTGGTCTGAGGAGGAGTGGGACTGTGAAAGCTGCAGCAAAGGGAAAGGACTTTCACCAGTTTCTTGAGTGAGAAGCGGATGTTGGTGAAAAAAGGAAGTTGAGTTCAAGTTTGGAGCACATGGCATAAGCCAAAGATCCCGGGATGACTCTAAAAGCTAACGAGATGATTCTGGTTAAACCGGGCATTCCTCAGAGCAAGGAAAGATCTTTCAAAAATAGAATCAAGAGAAAGCGCTAGAATCGATGTAAGTAAGATCCGCTACAACTAGAAGTCGATCTGGTACCTTCCTCAGGGTACTCAACAACTAGAGTCATCTCCCTTTCTCCTTTTAGCTTTAGTCGGTCGAGTAGCTTATTCGAACGTTGTGAACTCATTCCTGCCTTTGCAATACCAGCGCATCTTGTGCCACAGAATCGGTTGTGCTCTGCCTCTTCCCCTCTATCAGAAGATTGCCTTGTGTGGAAGGTTGACTCTGAACTTCAGTCAATGGGAGGAACCCCCTTATCTAAGGTTCTTTGTATGGCACTCTAAACTCTCTTTCTTACGCGAGACAGAAAGTGTAACTACCGAAGCTCTTTCAACTTGTCCTGTCTTTGGATAAGTATTACGGTTAAGTCAGTTAACAAGATGAGAGTCGGAAAATAGAAATAAGAACTGTCAAGTGATTCTTGAATGCTTCTACTTATGTAGATGGAGTCCAGTACGCTACTATATATACTTAAAATTCCCAAGACAATATCGGGAGTACCCATCTTATGTGATATGTAACTAGATCGTCAAACTCTTTCCCGCTATACCCAGCCGATTCTCAAGGACAAAAGGTATAGCATTACATTTTAACAGACAGATGAAAGCTAGGTCTCTACTCCTTCTTCATGAGGAAGAAAGGCCTTGTTATCATCTAGATCGACGTAAGGTGCGTAGCGGTGTAGAGTCCAACTAAGACTTCCATGAAAGGTCTCATTCATCTTGATTGAGGAGTTTCTTACTGACCGCTAAACCTGCTCCTTCTGAGAATGGTTTTACCCCGCTCCTCAATCTTATTCTGTTTCCGATCCTGCTTCAGATTCTCTTTCAGTTGTGGAAACAAGCCCCTATTCCTATCGGTTGAGTAGCCCAAGCTCCTTAAGTATTGTCCCCTCTCCTGTGAAAGAAAGAGGTTGATGCACCCAGCTACCCGAAGTAGAGCTTTCTTTGTCCCACCTTTCCTTACTAACTTTCCTAGTTTAGATAGCGTATTGAGAATCATGTCAAAATACACCAAGACCTGGGCCCAGGTTCTCTTTCTTCAAGAAAGGGTAGCTTTAAACAACCCGGTTCCAAACACACTAAACAAGCAAGCGACTCCCCTTCCTTAGCGTACCCGTCCATTAAGGCATTCTTCCTTCTTGCGTATGTGTTATAGCTCATAGCTCTAAGCCCCAATTCCTTGGTGAAAAGAGCTGTCGCCTTTAAATCATCGAAAAAAGAAAAGAAGGAACCGCTCGAAAGGGACCACACAACAATGGCTCATAACTGGAAAACATAACAACAATGTCTCCTAGCTGCAAAAGAATGGCTCCCAACTGAAAATTTCTCTCGATCACTCTCTAACAGAAAGCCATTTTCCCTTTCGCAAAAAGTAAACTTGGACTTCTTTCCTAAGCGGAGATTTGGACTACATGGACCTAAGCAACCCGCCGACAGGGGCAGCCTTTCACTGTTGGAAACTTTGATTTAGATTGGTAGGATTCTGTCTAATCTTTCCTAATTTAGAAATTGCACTCAATCAACATAGTTTCCACTCATTCCTTCTCGACCGCCTCTTTTCTAGTCACTTTTGATCAAATCTTTCTTGTGATTTTCTATTCTCTTATGAGAAATGGTTTGCTTCGTTTGAGCCGTCGTCGCTTAATGCATGTAGGGGGGCTGGGGCTTTTCCCCCACGACCCCTTTTAAAGGAGAACCAGAAGAACAACAATGAACTCAAAGCTAATGAAGGAGATCCGCAACTTGAACAAGGTACACGGGATCTTTCCTACCCCTTTCTATTTCGACTTCTTTGAAAGGTGAAAGAGTAAGAAGCTAGACCGACTTGCTCTTAAATTAAAAGCAGCAAGAGCAAGTAAGTAGGCTTTTCTCCGCAAGAACAATCTTGACTTTCTTTATACTTTATAATATAAGGCCCTTTAAACGATCGTAAATGGCCTGAAATGTAACGACCTATGAGAGAAGGGTTTTTAGAAAAGAAAGCGTACCAATCCGGCAAACAAAGCAAAAACAACGGCTCCTACATAAATACAATAGAATTGAAATGCTGTCACTAGAACGGACCACACAAATAACATCTTTCTAGCCGCCTAAAGGAAGTATTCAAAGATAAGATAACGCTATGCGCACACAAGCTAACTTCAGGTATGCAGTTAGTTCTCAAGCGATTCCTTCGGATCTTAGGTGCGACCTTAGGGAGCTTGTTTTGGCAGCTACTCTCTTATAGTTATGTGTCCTGGTTTCCGAGTTCTAGTTCAAGGCAGGGCAGGACGGGACTCACGGGGGTTGGGGGGAGCCTTCCCCCAGGGAAAACCTAATAAGACTCATTCTAATACTTGAGTTCAAGCTCCTACTTCGAAGTAAGCCTATGGGTTGTTTCGAAGCTTAGTAGCTAAAGCGTACTTGCGTGTTAAAGGGGCGGATTTGGGCTACTAAGTGGAACCAGACCATTCAACTTGCCATTTGCACTCTCCTAGGGTGCGATCGTAGGAAGCTCTATTAGCGAATGCAATTCCCCGCCCGATAAGACTGATCATGCCCTGCTGCTTGGCTTGGAATCAAACTAGCCTATCATGCCCTTTCTTCATTCCTATATGGACCCATATTCCTATGTTCTTCCAATGTTTACTGTATTACTGGGATTCCTATTTACTGAACCATATCAAAGAAGCTACTTTCTTTCTGGCTTTTATACCCAGGTATAAAGGGATAGACAGTCTAAGAGAGTGCCAAGAAACAACACATACCTATCACTTTTGGAAGGTTTGGAACCCTCGATTCATCCGACTCAAGGAGAAAAAGAGAACAAGATGGGGGGGCTTGCCTCCTCGTTCCCTTTTACCTATGCCATGATGCTCATGGGCAGCTTATCTCTAATTGGATTTCCTTATCTTTCTTCTTCAAATTACGAGTAGAGATTTGGGGAGAGTGGATAGGACAGGGTGGTGGATGACGTAAAGGAAGGGAAGGCCCATCCCGTGCTTTCGAGCGATTCTTCCCGCAAAAGGCAGATCTTTTTCTTTCCGTCCCAAATAGAACAATAGAATAGGGACTTAGATGTGACCAAGGTGCTTGCAAGCTTAGGGTTAGCAGGTTGTTGGCTGGGAGAGCTGGTAAAAGAATGAAACCTTCAAGAGACCATGGTTAACAAGCCAGCTGAGGAAGAACAATCTCCCCCAGCAATACCGATCCTCCCTAGTTCAATCAGAATCGAGAACTGCGGAGAGGTTCTAACCGGCCTAGCCTAACCAACCGCTACAAGAGGGCAGGAAATAGATGTGGTGGAGACTCAAGTCAAGGCGATGGATCACTATCACTATAGATAGATGCTTTCCCTGGACTGTGTTCAATGGCACCTGATATGCCAACAAGGGCTTACTAAGAGATCTTGCATGTTTTATAGGGTCCTTCTTATGTCTTTCCATAAGCAGAAGTATGAGTAGAGCTGCTCTTCCCCTATTCTTAATCCCACTTCTTATGTCTGTCAACAAGAGCCCAGCCCCTGGTTCAATCGATAGATAGGCCGAAAACATATTTCTGGACAAATGAACAGACCTTTCCTTACTTGACTTGCCAACAAAGCGGTCAAACCAGTAACCAAGTTCATGCGTCAGTACCACGTCCAGGATCTTAGGAAAGGGGAAGCTCAAATGATATCTAATGGGATGGGCATGCTCCCCACTGCTCTATGATTTATTATAGTCATACTCTGTTTCGTACCTGGTAGCTAGCCTTTCGCTTCCTCCTTGTACTAGATTTTGACTTGAATTCCCCCTGAAAGCGAGAACGCACTATATGCCTTTAAAATAAAAAGAAGGCTGGAAAAAAGAGAGAGCTCCTTTCTTTTCTAGCTTTGGCGGGAGGAATGAAAATCCTATCCTATACGAAGGCCTATATACAAAAAAAGCACTTTGCCTAGAATCCCAAGTTGCCTCCCCTCTCCTCTGAGGCCGATCGCATCCACTTTTGGAGCCCCTCTCCTCTGAGGCCGATCGCATCTGCTTTTGGAGCCCCTCGCCTTTGAGTACGGCAGCAGCCCAGACATAGACCGAATTAGGGGCCTAAACTCTTGAGTAGATTGCCCATGGAAAGGAGCTTACTCCAAGATCTGACTCCGCCCGTGTAGGAGTTCGGGAAGGCCAGAAGTAAACAAAGAGCGGTAGAAGAGAATAAAGTGTTGCGCCCATTCTTTTCTTTCATAGCTGGAGCAAATGGAAGGAGATGTCGTGCAAGCCGAAGACTTTGACAGGTGTCGGTAGGCACGCCTCTGATAAGGGCTCGATCCTGAGAATCAATCCCAATCGAATCTATGGAAGGGAGACCCTCTATCCTCTTAATCTTTAGAGTAGATATTATATATAGGATAATCAGTCCACTGCGGTGCCCAAGACAAGGCAAGATGAATAGGAATGTTGAAGGAACATAAGGCTCAGCTAAGGTAAGGAAAGACCCTGACCATCTAGGTCACCAAGTACTCTTATTTTTTAGGGAGTCGGAGACGATCGAAGAGGCAGCAAAATAGGAACTTTCGATCAGGGAGAGCTCAACAAGGTCGAGACCAAGATGATGGATATTCCAAGGAAGATCGAAGAAGATGAATGAAGGTTTATACCTACCCCTAACTGGCACTATGAATCCAATCCCATCTACATAGATGTTCCTAGCCACGAGATGAGGGGGTTCTCTCTTACTGTTAAGCCGTCTTCAACTCTTCTTTCTTTACTCCTTTCCGCATCGGGGCTGATAATTGGATAGAATCTCCTTAAATAAAGAAAGGGGGCGTATAAATTGGGTTTTTGGCTCGCAATAAAGCTAGGGTCCTGATCGAGCAACTAGTAGTCCTATCTATCCACCTCTCCAGACACAATATCTTGAGTACCTATGATGGTGACCACATCTGCTGGCATGTGATGTTTGGACATAGAATCGAGTCCTTGTGAATGGGCAAAGCCAGGTGCTCTTATTTTACGACGGTAGGGACGATTGCTTCCATTACTGACCAGAAAGACACCAAATTCTCCTTTAGGTGCTTCAACTGCGGTATAGGTAGAAGGAGCTGGTACGGAAAAACCTTCTGTATAAGGTTCGAAATGGTGAATTGAGGTAGAGTAGACCGATGATCCTGTAGTCATTTGGCCGGCTATTGAAAGAAAA